>NC_091304.1:31728351-31733351 GCF_038502225.1 Cherax quadricarinatus
AGAATGAGAGGTTGGAAGACATTGAAGGAACTAGGACATGTGCAAGGACCTTACCAGATACCTGTGGGGGCCAGGAGCAGGTGAGCAGGAAGGATAAACCAAGAAGCATAGGGGCAATAACTAGGGAAGGGACTGAAGGAAGGAACACTCCACGGGAAGGAACTAAAACACATCAGAGGATGCAATGGGAGTCACAGTGGGAGGTGGAAAGGGAAAGATCCGTGTTTGTCTATGGGCTAGACGAAGCTAAAGGGGAAACTTATGATGAAAGAAAGCAGGAGGAGAAAAAAGCGATTGAAGATATCATGAAGGTGATAGGTGAGGGGGACATGACCCAGGTGGCAAATTTTCGGAGAATTGGGTGGTTCACAAAGAAAAGGAATCGGCCTCTCAAAGTAATTTTCAAGGCAGAATCAACCCGAGCCATGATCCTGCAGGAGAAAGCACGGTTGAGAGGCAAGCAGGAGTTCCGGAGTGTGTACCTCGATCGAGACAGAACACAGGACGAAAGGAAGACAATGAAAGAGAGAGTTCAAAAACGAAAGGAGAAATGGGAGGAAATGAAAAAGGAGAGCAGAATAATCCAGGATCAAATGGAAGGACAAGTGCACCCCCCAGAAACACCTGCAGAAGGACTCCAGCCACGACACCCCCAAGGCAACTGAACAATCCAAACCAACCATCACACACCGATCCCTCTGTTTCCACCCCCCGCACCACAGTTACAGTATTAGAACAGAAGTTGAAGGTTTGGTACACAAATGCAGATGGATTAACGAATAAACATGAGGAATGGCAAGAAAGAATCAATGAGAAGTCCCCAGACATCATAGCAGTTACAGAAACAAAACTCATGGAGACAATAACAGATGCAATCTTCCCACCAGGATACCAGATCATGAGGAAAGATAGAAGGGGCAGGGGGGGAGGTGGGGTTGCTCTGCTCGTAAAAAACAGATGGAAATTCGAGAAAATGGAAGGAATAGATGAGACGGGAGAAAGAGACTACATAGCAGGTACACTTCAGTCTGGGGAACACAAAGTGGTCATTGCAGTGATGTATAATCCACCACAGAACTGCAGGAGGCCAAGAGAGGAATATGAAGAGAGCAACAGAGCAATGGTGGACACACTTGCTGAGGTGGCAAGAAGAGCTCACTCCAGCAGAGCAAAGTTGCTGGTTATGGGGGATTTCAACCACAGGGAGATTGACTGGGAAAACCTGGAGCCACATGGGGGTCCCGAAACATGGAGAGCCAGGATGTTGGACGTGGTGCTGGAAAACCTCATGCACCAACATGTTAAGGACACTACCAGAGTGAGAGGGGAGGATGAACCAGCAAGATTGGACCTTGTGTTCACCCTGGGCAGCTCAGATATTGAGGACATCAAGTATGAGAGTCCCCTAGGAGCTAGCGACCACGTGGTTCTGTGCTTTGAATACATAGTAGAGCTGCAAGTGGAGAGAATAACAGGAGTTGAATGGGAAAAGCCTGACTATAAAAGAGGGGACTACATAGGGTTGAAGAACTTCCTGCGGGAGGTCCAGTGGGACAGAGAACTGGCAGGAAAGCCAGTAAATGAAATGATGGAATATGTAACAACAAAATGCAAGGAGGCAGTGGAAAGGTTTATTCCCAAGGGCAACAGTAACAACGGGAAGACCAGAACGAGTCCCTGGTTTACCCGACGTTGTAAGGAGGCAAAAACAAAATGCAATAGAGAATGGAAAAAGTACAGAAGGCAGAGAACACACGAAAATAGGGAGATCAGTCGCAGAGCCAGGAATGAGTACGCACAGGTAAGGAGGGAGGCCCAGCGACAGTATGAAAATGACATAGCATCGAGAATCAAGACTGACCCGAAACTGTTGTATAGCCACATCAGGAGGAAGACAACAGTCAAAGACCAGGTGATCAGATTAAGGACAGAAGGTGGAGAACTCACAAGAAATGATCAGGAGGTATGTGAGGAGCTGAACAGGAGATTTAAGGAAGTTTTTACAGTAGAGACAGGAAGGGCTGTGGGAAGACAGCACAGAAGGGAACATCAAGAGGGAATATACCAACAAGTGTTGGATGACATACGAACAACTGAGGAGGAGGTGAAGAAGCTCTTAAGTGACCTTGACACCTCAAAGGCGATGGGACCGGACAACATCTCCCCATGGGTCCTTAGAGAAGGAGCAGAGATGCTGTGCGTGCCTCTAACCACAATCTTCAACACATCCCTTGAAACTGGGCAACTACCTGAGAAATGGAAGACAGCTAATGTAGTCCCCATATTTAAGAAAGGAAACAGAAACGAGGCACTAAACTACAGACCTGTGTCTCTGACATGTATTGTGTGCAAAGTCATGGAGAAGATTATCAGGAGGAGAGTGGTCGAACACCTGGAAAGGAACAAGATTATAAATGAAAACCAGCATGGGTTCATGGAAGGCAAATCTTGTATCACAAACCTCCTGGAGTTTTATGACAAGGTAACAGAAGTAAGACACGAGAGAGAGGGGTGGGTAGATTGCGTTTTCCTAGACTGCAGGAAGGCCTTTGACACAGTTCCCCACAAGAGATTAGTGCAGAAGCTGGAGGATCAGGCGCACGTAAAAGGGAGGGCACTGCAATGGATAAGGGAATACCTGACAGGGAGGCAGCAACGAGTCATGGTACGTGAAGAGGTATCACAGTGGGCGCCTGTTACGAGCGGGGTCCCACAGGGGTCAGTTCTAGGACCAGTGCTATTTTTGATATATGTGAACGACATGATGGAAGGAATAGACTCTGAAGTGTCCCTGTTCGCAGATGACGTGAAGTTGATGAGAAGAATTAAATTGGACGAGGATGAGGCAGGACTGCAAAGAGACCTGGACAGGCTGGACATGTGGTCCAGCAACTGGCTTCTCGAATTCAATCCAGCCAAATGCAAAGTCATGAAGATTGGGGAGGGGCAAAGAAGACCGCAGACAGAGTATAGGCTAGGTGGACAAAGACTACAGACCTCACTCAGGGAGAAAGACCTTGGGGTGACCATAACACCGAGCACATCACCGGAGGCACACATCAACCAAATAACCGCTGCAGCATACGGGCGCCTGGCAAACCTGAGAATAGCGTTCCGATACCTTAATAAGGAATCGTTCAAGACACTGTACACTGTGTATGTTAGGCCCATACTGGAGTATGCAGCACCAGTCTGGAACCCACACCTGGTCAAGCACGTCAAGAAGTTAGAGAAAGTACAAAGGTTTGCAACAAGGCTAGTCCCAGAGCTCAAGGGAATGTCGTACGAGGAAAGGTTAAGGGAAATCGGACTGACGACATTGGAGGACAGAAGGGTCAGGGGAGACATGATAACGACATACAAGATACTGCGGGGAATAGACAAGGTGGACAGAGATAGGATGTTCCAGAGAGGGGACACAGGGACAAGGGGTCACAACTGGAAGCTGAAGACTCAGACGAGTCACAGGGACGTTAGGAAGTATTTCTTCAGTCATAGAGTTGTCAGCAAGTGGAATAGCCTAGCAAGTGAAGTAGTGGAGGCAGGAACCATACATAGTTTTAAGAAGAGGTATGACAAAGCTCAGGAAGCAGAGAGAGAGAGGATCCAGTAGCGATCAGTGAAGAGGCGGGGCCAGGAGCTGAGTCTCGACCCCTGCAACCACAATTAGGTGAGTACAATTAGGTGAGTACACACACACACACACACACACACACACACACACACACACACACACACACACACACACACACACACACACACACAGGTTCCAGAGATGGGACACAGACACAAGAGGTCACAATTGGAATCTGAAGAATCAGATGAATCAAAGGGATGTTAGGAAGTATTTCTTCAGTCATAGAGTAGTCAGGCCGTGGAATAGCCTAGAAAGTGACGTAGTGGAGGCGGGAACCATACATAGTTTTAAGGTAAGGTATGATAGAGCTCATGGGGCAGGGAGAGAAAGGACCTAGTAGCAATCAGCGAAGAGGCGGGGCCAGGAGCTATGAATCGACCCCTGCAACCACAAATAGGTGAGTACAAATAGGTGAGTACACACACACACATACACACACACACACACACACACATACACACACACACACACACACACACATACAGATATGTGAGGAGCTCAACACGAGATTCAAGGAAGTATTCGCAAAAGAGAGAGGAAGGACTCTGACAGGACAGAGGGGAACACAAACAGGGAATATTCTAACTAATGTTAGATGACATACACATAACTGAGGAGGAGGTGCAGAAGTTGCTAAGTGACCTTGATACCTCAAAGGCGATGGGACCAGACAACATCTTCCCGTGGGTCCTTAGAGAAGGAGCAGAGATACTGTGTGTGCCACTACCCACGATCTTCAATACATCCCTTGAAACTGGGCAACTACCTGAGGTATGGAAGACGGCAAATGTAATCCCTATTTTAAAGAAAGGAGACAGAAACGAGGCACTAAACTACAGACCAGTATGTATATAGTATGTATATAGTATGCATATAGTATGTAAAGTCATGGAGAATATTATCAGGAGGAGAGTGGTGGAGCACCTTGAATGGAACAATATTATAAAAGACAACCAGCACGGATTCATGGAAGGCAAATCCTGTGTCACAAACCTTCTGGAGTTTTATGAGAAAGTAACAGAAGTAAGACACGAGAGAGAAGGGTGGGATGATTGCATTTTCATGGACTGCAGGAAGGCCTTCGACACAGTTCCTCACAAGAGATTAGTGCAGAAGCTACAGGAGCAGGCGCATATGATAGGAAGGGCACTGCAATGGATCAGAGAATACCTGACAGGGAGGCAACAACGAGTTATGGTACATGATGAGGTATCAGATTGGGCGCATGTGATCAGCGGGGTCCCACAGGGGTCAGTCTTAGGACCAGTGCTATTTTTGGTAAATGTGAATGGCATTATGGAAGGGATAGACTCTGAAGTGTCCGTGTTCGCAGATGACGTGAGGTTTATGAGGAGAATTAAAT
>NC_091304.1:31735851-32005851 GCF_038502225.1 Cherax quadricarinatus
AAGGTGGTAATAGCAGTGATGTATAACCCACCACAGAACAGCAGGAGGCCAAGGCAAGAGTACGACGAGAGCAATAGAGCGATGGTTGACACACTGGCTAGAGTGGCCAGAAGAGCTCATGCATGCAGGGCAAAGCTCCTGATCATAGGTGACTTTAACCACAAGGAGATCGATTGGGAGAACTTGGACCCACATGGGGGCCAAGATACATGGAGGGCTAAGATGATGGAGGTGGTACTGGAAAACTTCATGTGCCAACACGTAAGGGACACTACAAGAGAGAGAGGAGAGGATGAACCAACAAGGCTGGACTTAGTATTCACCTTGAGTAGTGCAGATATCGAGGACATCACATATGAAAGACCCCTTGGGGCCAGTGACCATGTGGTTTTAAGCTTCGAATACACAGTAGAGCTACAAGTGGAGGGAGAAGCAGGAAGCCAAACTACAAGAAAGGGGACTACACAGGAATGAGGAACTACCTGAACGGGGTTCAGTGGGACAGAGAACTGGCAGGGAAGCCAGTTAATGAGATGATGGAATATGTAGCAACAAAATGCAAGGAGGCTGAGGAGAGGTTTGTACCCAAGGGTAACAGGATTAATGAAAAAGCCAGGATGAGCCCATGGTTTACCCAAAGGTGCAGGGAGGCAAAAACCAAGTGTGCTAGGGAATGGAAGAAATATAGAAGGCAAAGGACCCAGGAGAATAAGGAGAACAGTCGTAGAGCCAGAAACGAATATGCACAGATAAGAAGGGAGGCCCAAAGACAATATGAAAATGACATAGCAGCGAAAGCCAAATCTGACCCGAAACTGTTGTACAGCCACATCAGGAGGAAAACAACAGTCAAGGACCAGGTAATCAGGCTAAGGAAGGAAGGAGGAGAGACAAGAAGAAATGACCGTGAAGTATGTGAAGAACTCAACAAGAGATTCAAAGAAGTGTTCACAGAGGAGACAGAAGGGACTCCAGAAAGACGGAGAGGTGGGGCACACCACCAAGTGCTGGACACAGTGCACACAACCGAGGAAGAAGTGAAGAGGCTTCTGAGTGAGCTAGATACCTCAAAGGCAATGGGGCCAGATAACATCTCCCCATGGGTATTGAGAGAGGGAGCAGAGGCGCTATGTGTACCCCTAACAACAATATTCAATACATCTATCGAAACAGGGAGATTGCCTGAGGCATGGAAGACAGCAAATGTAGTCCCAATCTTTAAAAAAGGAGACAGACATGAAGCATTAAACTACAGACCAGTGTCACTGACATGTATAGTATGCAAAATCATGGAGAAGATTATCAGGAGAAGAGTGGTGGAACACCTAGAAAGGAATGATCTCATCAACAGCAGCCAACATGGTTTCAGGGACGGGAAATCCTGTGTCACAAACCTACTGGAGTTCTATGACATGGTGACAGCAGTAAGACAAGAGAGAGAGGGGTGGGTGGATTGCATTTTCTTGGACTGCAAGAAGGCGTTTGACACAGTTCCACACAAGAGATTGGTGCAAAAACTGGAGGACCAATCAGGGATAACAGGGAAGGCACTACAATGGATCAGTGAATACTTGTCAGGAAGACAGCAGCGAGTCATGGTACGTGGCGAGGTATCAGAGTGGGCACCTGTGACCAGCGGGGTCCCGCAGGGGTCAGTCCTAGGACCAGTGCTGTTTCTGGTATTTGTGAACGACATGACGGAAGGAATAGACTCTGAGGTGTCCCTGTTTGCAGATGACGTGAAGTTGATGAGAAGAATTCACTCGATCGAAGACCAGGCAGAACTACAAAGGGATCTGGACAGGCTGCAGACCTGGTCCAGCAATTGGCTCCTGGAGTTCAATCCCACCAAGTGCAAAGTCATGAAGATTGGGGAAGGGCAAAGAAGGCCGCAGACGGAGTACAGTCTAGGGGGTCAGAGACTACAAACCTCACTCAAGGAAAAAGATCTTGGGGTGAGTATAACACCAGGCACATCTCCTGAAGCGCACATCAACCAAATAACTGCTGCAGCATATGGGCGCCTAGCAAACCTCAGAACAGCATTCCGACATCTTAATAAGGAATCATTCAGGACCCTGTACACCGTGTATGTTAGGCCCATATTGGAGTATGCGGCACCAGTTTGGAACCCACACCTAGCCAAGCACGTGAAGAAACTAGAGAAAGTGCAAAGGTTTGCAACAAGACTAGTCCCAGAGCTAAGAGGTATGTCCTACGAGGAGAGGTTAAGGGAAATCAACCTGACGACACTGGAGGACAGGAGAGATAGGGGGGACATGATAACGACATACAAAATACTGAGAGGAATTGACAAGGTGGACAAAGACAGGATGTTCCAGAGATTGGACACAGTAACAAGGGGACACAGTTGGAAGCTGAAGACACAGATGAATCACAGGGATGTTAGGAAGTATTTCTTCAGCCACAGAGTAGTCAGTAAGTGGAATAGTTTGGGAAGCGATGTAGTGGAGGCAGGATCCATACATAGCTTTAAGCAGAGGTATGATAAAGCTCACGGCTCAGGGAGAGTGACCTAGTAGCGATCAGTGAAGAGGCGGGGCCAGGAGCTCGGACTCGACCCCCGCAACCTCAACTAGGTGAGCAACTAGGTGAGTACACACACAAACATACACACACACACACACACACACACACACACACACACACACACACACACACATACACACACACACACACACACACACACACACACAAACATACACACATACACACACACACACACACACACACTCACACACACAAACATACACACACACACACACACACACACACACACACACACACACACACACACACACACACACACACACACACACACACAAACATACACACACACACACACACACAAACATACACACACACACACACACACACATACACACACACACACACACACACACACACACACACACACACACACACACACACAAGGCAGAAGCGACTCGGACCAGGATCCTGCAGGAGAAAGCACGATTAAGGGACATGACGGCATACAGGAGGGTGTATCTCGACCGCGACAGAACACAAGAAGAAAGGAAGAAACTGAGAGAGATGGTACAAAGGCGAAAGGAGGAAAGAGAGGGGATGGAGAAGACAGACAGGAGATCCCAGACCCAGGAAGAAGATCAAATACAGCCTCCCTCACAACTTTCTATAGAAGCCTCCCAACCAGGTCAACCCCAGTGCAACCAAACACTCTAAATCAAAACACCCATGCCACATCCAATGCCCCCACCCACTACATTACAAACTTCACCCCCACAGCAACAACCCATAGTTCCTTACCAGGTCTCCCACTTCCCCAACCCCAATATACTTCCCAGACCACAGTCTTAGAAAAGAAGTTGAAGGTGTGGTATACAAATGCAGATGGAATAACAAACAAGTATGAGGAGTGGCACGAAAGAATCAAAGAGACATCCCCAGACATAATAGCACTCACAGAAACAAAACTCACCAGAATAATAACAGATTCAATCTTTCCATCCGGATATCAAATCTTCAGGAAAGACAGAGGGAGGAGAGGGGGAGGAGGAGTTGCACTGCTCATTAAAAACCAGTGGGGTTTTGAGAAAATGGAAGGAATGGATGGCATGGGCGAAAGGGACTACTTAGTAGGAACAATCCAGTCTGAGGGACATAAGGTGATAATTGCAGTAATGTACAACCCACCACAGAACTGCAGGAGGCCAAGAGAAGAATACGATGAGAGCAACAGAGCAATGATCAACACACTAGCCGAGGTTGCCAGGAGAGCACACATGGGGGGAGCAAAGTTACTAGTTATGGGTGATTTCAATCACAAGGAGATTGACTGGGAAAACCTGGAGCCCCATGGGGGTCCCGAAACATGGAGAGCCAAGATGATGGATGTGGTACTGGAGAACCTCATGCATCAACATGTTAGAGACACTACCAGAGAGAGAGGAGAGGATGAACCAGCAAGGTTGGACCTTGTATTCACCATGAGTAGTTCGGACATCGAGGGTATCATGTATGAAAGGCCCCTGGGAGCTAGTGATCATGTGGTTCTGTGCTTCGACTACATAGTTGAGCTCCAAGTGGAGAGAGTAGCAGGAATAGGCTGGGAAAAACCAAACTACAAAAGGGGGAACTACTCAGGCATGAGGAACTTCCTTCAAGACATTCAGTGGGAGAGGGAACTGACAGGAAAACCAGTACAAGAAATGATGGACTATGTAGCAACAAAATGCAAGGAGGCAGAGGAGAGGTTTGTTCCCAAGGGAAACAGTAATAATGGGAAGAACAGAACGAGTCCTTGGTTCACCCAAAGGTGTAGGGAGGCAAAAACTAGGTGTACTAGAGAATGGAAAAGGTACAGAAGACAGAGAACTCAGGAAAATAAAGAAATCAGCCGAAGAGCCAGAAACGAATATGCACAGATAAGAAGGGAGGCTCAGAGACAATATGAAAATGACATAGCATCAAAAGTAAAGACTGACCCGAAGCTGTTGTACAGCCACATCAGGAGGAAAACAACAGTCAAGGACCAGGTAATCAGACTGAGGAAGGGTGATGGGGAATTCACAAGAAACGACCAAGAGGTATGTCAGGAGCTCAACACAAGATTTAAAGAGGTATTTACAGTGGAAACCAATAGGACTCCAAGAAATCAGAACAGGGGGGCACACCAGCAAGTGCTGGATGAGGTACATATAACCAAGGAGGAGGTGAAGAAGCTGCTATGCGAACTTGACACCTCAAAGGCGGTGGGACCAGAGAACATCTCTCCATGGGTCCTTAAAGAGGGAGCAGAGATATTGTGTGAGCCATTAACAAAGATCTTCAACACATCATTTGAAACTGGGCAACTCCCTGAGGTATGGAAAATGGCAAATGTAGTCCCAATTTTTAAAAAGGGAGACAGACATGAGGCACTAAACTACAGACCTGTATCACTAACGTGTATAGTATGCAAGGTCATGGAGAAGATCATCAGGAGGAGAGTGGTGGGGCACCTGGAAAGAAACAAGTGTATAATTGACAACCAGCACGGTTTCAGGGAAGGAAAATCCTGTGTCACAAACCTACTAGAGTTTTATGACAAGGTGACAGAAGTAAGACAAGAGAGAGAGGGGAGGATCGACTGCGTATTTTTGGACTGCAAGAAGGCTTTCGACACAGTTCCTCACAAGAGGTTACTGCAAAAGCTAGAGGACCAGGCACACATAACAGGAAAGGCACTGCAATGGATCAGAGAATATCTGACAGGGAGGCAACAACGAGTCATGGTACGCGACGAGGTGTCAGAGTGGGCGCCTGTGACAAGCGGAGTTCCACAGGGGTCAGTCCTAGGACCTGTGCTGTTCTTGGTATACGTGAACGACATAACGGAAGGGATAGACTCAGAAGTGTCCTTGTTTGCAGACGATGTGAAGTTAATGAGAAGAATCGAATCGGACGAGGATCAGGCAGGACTACAAAGAGATCTGGACAGGCTACAAGCCTGGTCCAGCAACTGGCTCCTTGAATTTAACCCTGCCAAATGCAAAGTCATGAAGATTGGGGAAGGGCAAAGAAGACCGCAGACACAATATAGTTTAGATGGCCAAAGACTGCAAACCTCACTCAAGGAAAAAGATCTGGGGGTGAGTATAACACCGAGCATATCTCCTGAGGCGCACATCAATCAGATAACTGCTGCAGCATACGGGCGCCTGGCAAACCTACGGATAGCGTTCCGATACCTCAGTAAGGATTCGTTTAAGACTCTGTACACCATCTACGTCAGGCCCATACTGGAGTATGCAGCACCAGTTTGAAATCCACACCTAGTCAAGCACGTCAAGAAATTAGAGAAAGTGCAAAGGTTTGCAACAAGACTAGTCCCAGAGCTACGGGGATTGTCCTATGAAGAGAAGTTGAGGGAAATCGGCCTGACGACACTGGAGGCCAGGAGGGTCAGGGGAGACATGATAACGACATATAAAATACTGCGCGGAATAGACGAGGTGGACAAAGACGGGATGTTCCAGAGATGGGACACAGACACAAGAGGTCACAGTTGGAAGTTGAAGACTCAGATGAATCAAAGGGATGTTAGGAAGTATTTCTTCAGTCATAGAGTAGTCAGGCCATGGAATAGCCTAGAAAGTGATGTGGTGGAGGCAGGAACCATACATAGTTTTAAGGCGAGGTATGATAGAGCTCATGGGGCAGGGAGAGAGAGGACCTAGTAGCAATCAGCGAAGAGGCGGGGCCAGGAGCTGTGACTCGACCCCTGCAACCAGGAATAGGTGAGTACAAATAGGTGAGTACACACACACACACACACACACACAAGCACACACAAGCACACACACACACAAGCACACACACACACAAGCACACACACACACAATCACACACACAAGCAAGCACACACACACACACAATCACACACACACACACACACACACACACACACAAGCATACACACACACACACACACACACACACACACACACACACACACACACACACACACACACACACACACACACACACACACACACAAGCATACACACACACACACACACACACACACACACACACACACACACACACACACACACACACACACACACACACACACACACAAGCAAGCACACACACACACACACACACACACACACACACACACACACACACACACACACACACACACACACACACACACACACACACACACACACACACCTTAGCTTGAGTATGGAAGATAATAAGCATGGTAAACAGTGAGAAACACTCAATAATTCTCACTAGACTATAGTAGAGCGACAACTTTCCTCTGGCAGATAGTCTGCACTTTGATATATATAACTTGTAATCCGCACGAACGTGAGGACTCAAAAATCAAAGTTACGACCGCGCCTAACCCTTATTTTAGGAGTGCTCAGTACTCCGTGGCGACGACAGTTGTTACTATATGACCCGTCGTGCTAGAGACGACACTGTGTGTACTTACCTATTTATGGTTGCAGGGGTCGATTCACAGCTCTTGTCCCTGCCTCTTCGCTGGTCGCTACTAGGTTCACTCTCTCCCTGCTCCATGACTTGTGTGTGTACTCACCTAATTGTGGTTGCAGGGGTCGAGACTCATCTCCTGACCCCGCCTCTTCACTGAGTGCTACCAGGTCCTCTCTCTCCCCGCTCCATGAGCTTTATCATACCTCATCTTAAAGCTATGTATGGTTCCTGCCTCCACTACCTCACTTGCTAGGCTATTCCACTTCCTGGCTACTCTATGACTGAAGAAATACTTCCTAACATCCCTTTGACTCTGGAACATCCTGTCTCTGTCCACCTTGTCTATTCCACGCAGTATTTTGTATGTTGTTATCATGTCTTCTCTAACCCTCCTGTCCTCCAGTGTAGTCAGGTAAATTTCCCTCAACCTTTCTTCGTAGGACATTCCCCTTAGCTCTGGAACTAAGCTTGTCGCAAACCTTTGCACTTTAATTTCTTGACGTGCTTGATCAAGTGTGGGTTCCAAACAGATGCTGCATATTCCAATATGGGCCTGACGTACACAGTGTACAGTATCTTGAACGATTCCTTACTGAGGTATCGGAACGCTATTCTCAGGTTTGCCAGGCGCCCATATGCTGCAGCAGTTATCTGGTTGACGTGTGCTTCCGGAGACGTGCTCGGTGTTATACTCACCCCAAGATCTTTCTCCTTGAACGAGGTTTGCAGTCTTTGGCCACCTAGCCTATACACCGTCTGCGGTCTTCTTTGCCCCTCCCCGATCTTCATGACTTTGCATTTGGCGGAGTTAAATTCGAGAAGCCAGTTGCTGGACCAGGTGTCCAGCCTGTCCAGGTCTCTTTGGAGTCCTACCTTATCCACATCTAATTTAATTCTCGTCATTAACGTCACATCATCTGCGAACAGGGACACTTCTGAGTCTAACCCTTCCTTTATGTCATTCACATATACCAGAAATAGCTCTAGTCCAAGGACCGACCCCTGTGGGACCCCGCTCGTCACAGGCGCCCACTGTGATACTTCATCATGTACCATGACTCGTTGTTGCCTCCCTGTCAGGTATTCTCTGATCCAATGCAGCACCCGTCCTGTTATATGCGCCTGATCCTCTAGCTTCTGCACTAATCTCATGTGAGGAACTGTGTCGAAGGCCTTCTTGCAGTCCAAGAAGATGCAATCAACCCACCCCACTCTCTCGTGTCTTACTTCTGTTACTTTATCACAAAACTCCAGAAGGTTTGTGACACAGGATTTGCCTTCCGTAAAACCGTGCTGATTGGCGTTTATACTCTTGCTCCGTTCCAGGTGCTCCACCACTCTCCTCCTGACAATCTTCTCCATTACTTTGCATACTATGCACGTCAGTGACGCGGGTCTATAGTTTAGTGCTTCTTTTCTGTCTTCTTTTTTTAAATATGGGTACTACATTTGCCGTCTTCCATACCTCAGGTAGTTGCCCAGTTTCAAGGGATGTAGTGTGTGTATGTGTGTGTGTGTGTGTGTGTGTGTGTGTGTGTGTGTGTGTGTGTGTGTGTGTGTGTATGTGTGAGACGAGGATTTTTTTTACTATCAGAGCATGCAATAGAATGCAACAGTGATGTCTCTCTCTTCCGTCAAGTAATCAAGGTGGTATTCAACTTCTGATGAGTGAAATCGAGATCTCTTTGAAGGGATCTATCTTGTGTCATTGAAATAAAATCGCCCATTTTGTGGCTATATAAACTGTTTACAATGTGATTTTCTTTTTAAGTTTTTATGATACGTCTTAAGACAAGGTCAGTTGCATCGTTAACGTCATAAGCACCTTATATATACACACATATGCACCAGGAACGTGTTGACGCCGGTGAACTGGTTTATCAGAGGAGTTACTTATAAGGTCTCGGACAGAACTGAAGATAACAATAACACATTGGAGGTTTCGGAACATTATTGGCTATTGTTCACTTTTCTTTATTCTTAAGATATTGATGTATTGAAAATTAGTTTATTGAGGTAAACGTGAATATTATTTAGGTCTTCCCTAATGGATATTCAGCTGACTGACGTGCTGCACACAGCTGCTGGATGACCCACTCATGTATGTATACAACTTGTGATTGGCGCACTGAACATAAACATCATAACAGGGGATTCCGTTGATTGGTACACAGTGACGTCATGAGTTAAAAGTCTGTTGATTGGTATAGAAGTAAATGACGCCTGTTAACTGAGGCAGAAGTATGTGTGACATCCATTAACTGAGGCAGAAGTGTGTGTGACATCCGTTAACTGAGGCAGAAGTGTGTGTGACATCCATTAACTGAGGCAGAAGTGTGTGTGACATCCGTTAACTGAGGCAGAAGTGTGTGTGACATCCGTTAACTGAGGCAGAAATGAGTGTGACATCCATTAACTAAGGTAGAAATGTTTGTGACATCCGTTAACTGAGGCAGAAGTGTGTGTGGCATCCGTTAACTGAGGCAGAAGTGTGTGTGACATCCGTTAACTAAGGCAGAAGTGTGTGTGACATCCGTTAACTGAGGCAGAAGTGTGTGCGACATCCGTTAACTAAAGTAGAAGTGTGTGTGACATCCGTTAATTGAGGTAGAAGCGAGCGACGTCCGCTGACTGTTGCACAAGTGACTACCGTTGATTACCGCAGAAATGTGACATGAAAACAGAGACAAGTCACTTGACTGGTGCCTGTTGAGACCGCCACACGCGGCTGGCAGGCAGGCAGCTTGTCCACTTATTTACCCGCCTCGGTGTTAACAGCAGAGCCAGCAGCAGCATACACTGTAATTTTGACTTATTTCTCACGCTTAACGCGGTGTTATGTGCTCGTATATATTATTTGTCTCCGTGAAGAGCCTCAAAATTAGACACTCGACACTTTTTCCCAAAATAACTAAGAATAAATACGTTTCAGTTTGGCCATTTTCCGCTGCCAGACCACGACGAATATTGCACAAATTCACATCAGCCTTCCATTTTTCTCTCCAGTAAAAACTTGACCATTGAGGTTTATGAAGACTGAAGGATGAGCGAGGAGTCAGAGGGATGAGCTGACAGACGGGCTGATGAACAGACATATAGACTGTCATTAATGTAATAACAATCACAATATTATATCCTCGCCGCCGGGAGTGACACTTGAAACATCAATGACTTCTTGAGAGCTGATGCCCCGTACCACTGCCCCAACACTTCCCTTAACAAGTGCGGTTGATGTATTTGCAGACTTCACGTAGATTTAACCCGGGAAAACTACGAGTATATAGTAGCACCCATATATATCACGGCCACACTTAATACGATACGTATGTATAGCAGGAAACCACTATATATATAATAATACTAGTGAGTGTAGTATAGTTGATGACGGGGGGTTTCCCGGAAGCACTATGGAACTCTGTACAGGTACACTCACTACCTCAAGTTTCCGGTGTGGTCGCCTTCCCATTAGTCGAAATTCAATTTTGGAGCGATTTTGGCCACTCATGGTGAAGTTCGTGACGAGGTGAAGGTGTACAACACGATGCGTTGTACAACACGTTGTGTTGTACACAATAAGAGCACTTGTAAAACACTTTACTTCCTGCTAAATATGTGTAACTTTCACCTCTCCTCTGGTAGAAAACAACACAAGACTGACATTCTTGACTCTTCATTCTTGGGATAATTCTGGTTTTGAGTTATATTCAGCAGTGTGATCTGTAATTATAACATAGGCAACCGAGGAGTGCTTGTTCTGACACTCCAGCAGTGTGACCCAGCAGTGTGACCCAGCAGTGTGACCCAGCAGTGTGACCCAGCAGTGTGACCCAGCAGTGTGACCCAGCAGTGTGACCCAGCAGTGTGATCCAGCAGTGTGATATAGCAGTGTGATATAGCAGTGTGAACCAACAGTGTGACTCAGCAGTGTGACCCAGCAGTGTGATCCAGCAGTGTGATCCAGCAGTGTGACCCAGCAGTGAAGAGCAGCAGTGTGATCCAGCAGTGTGATCTAGCAGTGTGATCCAGCAGTGTGATCCAGCAGTGTGACCCAGCAGTGTGACCCAGCAGTGTAACCCAGAAGTGTGATCTAGCAGTGTGATCCAGTAGTGTGACCCAACAGTGTGATTTAGCAGTGTGATTCAGCAATGTGACCCAGCAGTGTGACCCAGCAGTGTGACCCAACAGTGTGATCCAGCAATGTGATCTAGAAGTGTGATTCAGCAGTGTGACCCAGCAGTGTGACCCAGCAGTGTGACCCAGCAGTGTGACCCAGCAGTGTGATTTAGCAGTGTGATTCAGCAATGTGACCCAGCAGTGTGACCCAGCACTGTGACCCAGCAGTGTGATCCAACAATGTGATCTAGCAGTGTGATTCAGCAGTGTGACCCAGCAGTGTGACCCAGCAGTGTGACCCAGCAGTGTGACCCAGCAGTGTGATCTAGCAGTGTGATCCAGCAGTGTGACCCAGCAGTGTGACCCAGCAGTGTGATCTAGCAGTGAGATCCAGTAGTGTGACCCAGCAGTGTGACCCAGCAGTGAGACCCAGCAGTGTGATCCAGCAGTGTGATCCAGTAGCCTGACCCAGAAGTGTGATTTAGCAGTGTGATTCAGCAATGTGACCCAGCAGTGTGACCCAGCAGTGTGACCCAGCAGTGTGATCCACCAGTGTGATCTAGCAGTGTGATTCAGCAGTGTGACCCAGCAGTGTGACCCAGAAGTGTGACCCAGCAGTGTGACCCAGCAGTGTGATCTAGCAGTGTGATCCAGTAGTGTGACCCAGCAGTGTGATCCAGCAGTGTGACCCAGCAGTGTGACCCAGCAGTGTGATCTAGCAGTGTGATCCAGTAGTGTGACCCAGCAGTGTGACCCAGCAGTGTGATCTAGCAGTGTGACCCAGCAGTGTGATCCAGCAGTGTGATCCAGCAGTGTGGTCCAGCAGTGTGATCCAGAAGTGTGACCTAGCAATGTGACCCAGCAGTGTGACCCAGCAGTGTGATCCAGCAGTGTGACTCAGCCGTGTGATCCAGCAGTGTGACCCAGAAGTGTGACCCAGCAGTGTGACCCAGCAGTGTGACCCAGCAATGTGATCCAGCAGTGTGATCCAGCAGTGTGACCCAGCAATGTGACCCAGCAGTGTGACCCAGCAGTGTGATCTAGCAGTGTGATCCAGTAGTGTGACCCAGCAGTGTGATTTAGCAATGTGATTCAGCAATGTGACACAGCAGTGTGATCCAGCAGTGTGACCCAGCAGTGTGATCCAGCAGAGTGATCTAGCAGTGTGACCCAGCAGTGTGACCCAGCTGTGTGACCCAGCAGTGTGACCCAGGAGTGTGATCTAGCAGTGTGATCCAGTAGTGTGACCCAGCAGTGTGATCCAGCAGTGTGACCCAGCAGTGTGACCCAGCAGTGTGATCTAGCAGTGTGATCCAGTAGTGTGACCCAGCAGTGTGACCCAGCAGTGTGACCCAGCAGTGTGAACCAGCAGTGTGATCTAGCAGTGTGACCCAGCAGTGTGACCCAGCAGTGTGATCCAGCAGTGTGACCCAGCAGTGTGACCCAGCAGTGTGATCTAGCAGTGTGATCCAGTAGTGTGGCAAAGCAGTGTGAGACAGCAGTGTGATCTAGCAGAGTAATCCAGTAGTGTGACCAGCAGTGTGACCCAGAAATGTGATCTAGCAGTGTGATCCAGTAGTGTGGCCCAGCAGTGTGACCTAGAAGTGTGATCCAGCAGTGTGACCCAGCAGTGTGATCTAGCAGTGTGATCCAGCAGTTTGATCCAGCAGTGTGACCCAGCAGTGTGATCTAGCAGTGTGATCCAACAGTGTGACCCAGAAGTGTGCCCCAGAAGTGTGACCCAGCAGTGTGATCTAGCATTGTGATCTAGCGCAGTGTGATCCAGCAGTGTGATCTAGCAGTGTGATCTAGCAGTGTGATCTAGCAGTGTGATCCAGCAGTGTAACCCAGGAGTGAGAGGCAGCAGTGTGATCCAGCAGTGAGGAGCAGCAATGTTATCCAGCAGTGTGACCCAGCAGTGTGCCCCAGCAGTGTGATCTAGCAGTGTGATCCAGCAGTGTGATCCAGCAGTGAGATCCAGCAGTGTGACTCAGCAGTGTGATCCAGCAGTGTGATCCAGCAGTGTGATCCAACAGTGTGATCCAGTAGTGTGACCCAGCAGTGTGACCCAGCAGTGTGGTCCAGCAGTGTGATCCAGCAGTGTGATCCAGCAGTGTGATTTAGCAGTGTGATCTAGGAGTGTGACCCAGCAGTGTGACCCAGCAGTGTGACCCAGCAGTGTGATTCAGCAGTGTGATCCAGCAGTGTAACCCAGCAGTGTGACCCAGCAGTGTGATCCAGCAGTGTGACCCAGCAGTGTGATCCAGCAGTGTGACCCTGCAGTGTGATCTAGCAGTGTGATCCAGTAGTGTGACATAGCAGTGTGATCCAGCAGTGTGACCCAGCAGTGTGATCTAGCAGTGTGATCTAGCAGTGTGATCTAGCAGTGTGATCCAGTAGTGTGACGCAGCAATGTGACCCAGCAGTGTGATCTAACAGTGATCCAGTAGTGTGACCCAGCAATGTGACCCAGCAGTGTGATCTAGCAGTGTGTTCCAGTAGTGTGACCCAGCAGTGTGATCTAGCAGTGTGATCCAGCAGTATGATCCAGCAGTGTGACCCAGCAGTGTGATCCAGCAGTGTGATCTAGCAGTGTGATCTAGCAGTGTGATCTAGCAGTGTGATCCAGCAGTGTGACCCAGCAGTGTGATCCAGCAGTGTGACCCAGCAGTGTGACGCAGCAGTGTGATCCAGCAGTGTGGCCCAGCAGTGTGACCCAGCAGTGTGATCCATCAGTGTGATCCAGCAGTGTGACCCAGCAGTGTGACCCAGCAGTGCGATCCAGCAGTGTGACCCAGCAGTGTGACCCAGCAGTATGATCTAGCAGTGTGATCCAGCAGTGTGGCCCAGAAGTGTGACCCAGCAGTGTGATCCAGCAGTGTGACCCAGCAGTGTGATCCAGCAGTGTGATACAGCAGTGTGACCCAGCAGTGTGATCCAGCAGTGTGACCCAGCAGTGTGATCCAGCAGTGTCATCCAGCAGTGTGACCCTGCAGTGTGACCCAGCAGTGTGATCTAGCAGTGTGATTTAGTAGTGTGACCCAGCAGTGTAACCCAGCAGTGTGATCCAGCAGTGTGATCTAGCAGTGTGATCCAGCAGTGTGATCTAGCAGTGTGATACAGCAGTGTGACCCAGCAGTGTGACCCAGCAGTGTGACCCAGCAGTGTGATCTAGCAGTGTGATTCAGTAGTGTGACCCAGAAGTGTGATCCAGCAGTGTGACCCAGCAGTGTGACCCAGCAGTGTGATCCAGCAGTGTGACCCAGCAGTGTGACCCAGCAGTGTGATCCAGCAGTGTGACCCAGCAGTGTGATCCAGCAGTGTGAATAAGCAGTGTCATCCAGCAGTGTGACCCAGCAGTGTGACCCAGCAGTGTGATCTAGCAGTGTGATCCAGCAGTGAGATCCAGCAGTGTGACCCAGCAGTGAAGAGCAGCAGTGTGATCCATCAGTGTGACCCAGCAGTGTGACCCGGCAGTGTGATCCAGCAGTGAAGAGCAGCAATGTGACCCAGCAGCGTGACCCAGCAGTGTGATCTAGCAGTGTGATCCAGCAGTGAGGAACAGCAATGTGACCCAACAATGAGGAGCACCACTGTGACCCAGCAGTGAGGAACAGCAATGTGACCCAACAATGAGGAGCACCACTGTGATCCAGCAGTGGGGAGTAGCAGTGTGATAGTGCAGTGTGACCCAGCAATGAGGAAAAGCAGTGTGACACAGCAGTGTGAACAGCAATGTGACCCAGCAGTGAGGAGCAACAGTGGGACCCAGCAGTGTGAAGCAGCAGTGTGACCCGGCAGTGTGAACTAGCAGTGTGACCCAGCAGTGAGGAACAGCAATGTGACCCAACAATGAGGAGCACCACTGTGACCCAGCAGTGAGGAACAGCAATGTGACCCAACAATGAGGAGCACCACTGTGATCCAGCAGTGAGGAGCAGCAGTGTGATTCAGCAGTGAGGAACAACAGTGTGACTCAGCAGTGTGATCCAGAAGTGAGGAGTAGCAGTGTGACCCAGCAGTGTGACCCAGAAGTTAGGATCAGCAGTGTGACCCAGCAGTCAGAAGAAGCAGTGTCATCCAGCAGTGAGGAGCAGCAGTGTGACCCAACAGTGTGACCCAGAAGTTAGGATCAGCAGTGTGACCCAGCAGTGTGAAGCAGCAGTGCGACCCAGCAGTGAGTGGCAGCAGTGTGACCCAGCAGTGTGAAGCAGCAGTGTGACCCAGAAGTAAGGAGCAGCAATATGACCCAGCAGTGAGGATCAGCAGTGTGATCCAGCAGTGAGGAGTAGCAGTGTGACCAAACAGTGAGAAGCACTACTGTGACCCAGCAGTGTGACCCAGCAGTGAGGAGCAGTACTGTGACCCAGCAGTGTGATCCTGCAATGTGACCCAGCAGTGTGACCCAGCAGTGTGATCAAGCAGTGTGATCCAGCAGTGTGACACAGCAGTGTGACACAGCAGTGTGGTCCAGCAGTGAGGAGCAGCAGTGTGACCCAGCAGTGAGGAGCGGCAGTGTGAAGCAGCAGTGAGAAGCAGCAGTGTGACCCAGCGGTGAGGAGCGGCAGTGTGACCCAGCAGTGTGGTCCAGCAGTGAGAAGCAGCAGTGTGACCCAGCAGTGAGGAGCGGCACTGTGAACCAGCAGTGAGAAGCAGCAGTGTGACCCAGCGGTGAGGAACAGCAGTGTGACCCAACAGTGTGGTCCAGCAGTGAGAAGCAGCAGTGCGACCCAGCAGTGAGGACCAGCAGTGTGACCCAGAAGTGAGGACCAGCAGTGTGACCCAGCAGTGAAGAGCAGCAGTGTGACCCAGCAGTGAAGAACAGCAGTGTGACCCAGCACTGAGAAGCAGCAGTGTGACCCAGCAGTGAGAAGCAGCAGTGTGACCCAGCAGTGTGATCTAGCAGTGTGATCCAGCAATGTAACCCAGCAGTGTGACCCAGCAGTGTGATCCAGCAGTGTGATCCAGCAGTGTGACCCAGCAGTGTAATCCAGCAGTGAGATCCAGCAGTGTGATCCAGTAGTGAGAAGCAGCAGTGTGACCCAGCGGTGAGGAGCAGCAGTGTCACCCAGCAGTGTGATCCTGCAGTGTGATCCTGCAGTGTGATCCTGCGGTGTGACCCAGCAGTGAGGAGCAGCAGTGTGACCCAGCAGTGAAGAACAGCATTGTGACCCAGAAGTGAAGAGCAGCAGTGTGACCCAGCAGTGAAGAGGAGCAGTGTGACCCAGCAGTGAGGAGCAGCAGTGTGACCCAGCAGTGAAGAACAGCATTGTGACCCAGCAGTGAGGTGCAGCAGTGTGACCCAGCGGTGAAGAGGAGCAGTGTGACCCAGCAGTGAGGAGCAGCAGTGTGACCCAGTAGTGAGGAGCAGCAGTGTGACCCAGCAGTGAGTAGCAGCAGTGAAATCCAGCAGTGTGATCCAGCAGTGTGATCCTGCAGTGTGACATAGCAGTGTGATCCAGCAGTGAGGAGCAGCAGTGTGGCCCAGCAGTGTGATCCAGCAGTGTGATCCTGTGGTGTAACCCAGCAGTGTGATCCTGCGGTGTGACCCAGCAGTGTGATCCAGCAGTGAGTAGCAGCAGTTTGACTCAGCAGTGAGGAGCAGCAGTGTGACCCAGCAGTGAGGAGCAGCAGTGTGACCCAACAGTGAGGAGCAGCAGTGTGACCCAGCAGTGAGGAGCAGCAGTGTGATCCAGCAGTGTGACCCAGCAGTGAGGAGCAGCAGTGTGATCCAGCAGTGTGACCCAGCAGTGAGGAGCAGTAGCGTGACCCAGCAGTGTAAACAAACAGTAAGAAGCAACAGCAGTGTAAACCAGCAGTGAGAAGCAGGTCATCTGTTGTTATTATTACAATCACTTAGTGTCTTGCCTGAAGGAGGGAGAACCTTGCAAGCTGCAACATCCTCACCTTCAACTTGCAGGCTCTCCCAGACCCAACTCCGGTTAACCTGTTCCCCGGTGACCTTTATAAATGTTACTTTATTTCACACTCCAACAGCACATCAAATCATAGCAATCACTTACCTCCACTCACTCCTATCTAAAACGGTCACAGAAGCCTGTTGGATGTCCAAGCCTTCAAATAGCGTGTCTTAACGATGAAGGATGACTTTTGATCTCAGGAATCGGAGTTACCTTCCTCTTCCTCGAATCGAACCTAATAACATCCCGATCCTCATAATAAGCAGGAAACTGATTTTACTGAGAGTGTTTCATCAACGTTAAGTGTTACTCTTGTATTGTTGAGAGTGTTTCATCAACGTTAAGTGTTACTCTTGTATTGTTGAGAGTGTTTCATCAACGTTAAGTGTTACTCTTGTATTGTTGAGAGTGTTTCATCAACGTTAAGTGTTACTCTTGTATTGTTGAGAGTGTTTCATCAACGTTAAGTGTTAATCTTGTATTGTTGAGAGTGTTTCATCAATGTTACTATAGTATTGCTGAGTGTGTATAATCAGTGTTAAGTTAGTGTTACTATAACAACAGTGTGAGAACAATGTGTTAAGTTAGTGTTACTATAACAACAGTGTGAGAACAATGTGTTAAGTTAGTGTTACTATAACAACAGTGTGAGAACAATGTGTTAAGTTAGTGTTACTATAACAACAGTGTGAGAACAATGTGTTAAGTTAGTGTTACTATAACAACAAGGTGAGAACAATGTGTTAAGTTAGTGTTACTATAACAACAAGGTGAGAACAATGTGCTAAGTTAGTGTTACTATAACAACAGTGTGAGAACAATGTGTTAAGTTAGTGTTACTATAACAACAGTGTGAGAACAATGTGTTAAGTTAGTGTTACTATAACAACAAGGTGAGAACAATGTGTTAAGTTAGTGTTACTATAACAACAGTGTGAGAACAATGTGTTAAGTTAGTGTTACTATAACAACAAGGTGAGAACAATGTGTTAAGTTAGTGTTACTATAACAACAAGGTGAGAACAATGTGCTAAGTTAGTGTTACTATAACAACAAGGTGAGAACAATGTGTTAAGTTAGTGTTACTATAACAACAGTGTGAGAACAATGTGTTAAGTTAGTGTTACTATAACAACAGTGTGAGAACAATGTGTTAAGTTAGTGTTACTATAACAACAGTGTGAGAACAATGTGTTAAGTTAGTGTTACTATAACAACAAGGTGAGAACAATGTGTTAAGTTAGTGTTACTATAACAACAAGGTGAGAACAATGTGTTAAGTTAGTGTTACTATAACAACAGTGTGAGAACAATGTGTTAAGTTAGTGTTACTATAACAACAAGGTGAGAACAATGTGTTAAGTTAGTGTTACTATAACAACAAGGTGAGAACAATGTGCTAAGTTAGTGTTACTATAACAACAAGGTGAGAACAATGTGTTAAGTTAGTGTTACTATAACAACAGTGTGAGAACAATGTGTTAAGTTAGTGTTACTATAACAACAGTGTGAGAACAATGTGTTAAGTTAGTGTTACTATAACAACAGTGTGAGAACAATGTGTTAAGTTAGTGTTACTATAACAACAAGGTGAGAACAATGTGTTAAGTTAGTGTTACTATAACAACAAGGTGAGAACAATGTGTTAAGTTAGTGTTACTATAACAACAGTGTGAGAACAATGTGTTAAGTTAGTGTTACTATAACAACAAGGTGAGAACAATGTGTTAAGTTAGTGTTACTATAACAACAAAATGAGAACAATGTGTTAAGTTAGTGTTACTATAACAACAAGGTGAGAACAATGTGCTAAATTAGTGTTAATGTAACAACAAGGTGAGAACAATGTGTTAAGTTAGTGTTACTATAACAACAAGGTGAGAACAATGTGTTAAGTTAGTGTTACTATAACAACAAGGTGAGAACAATGTGTTAAGTTAGTGTTACTATAACAACAGTGTGAGAACAATGTGCTAAGTTAGTATTACTATAACAACAGTGTGAGAACAATGTGCTAAGTTAGTGTTAATATAACAACAGTGTGAGAACAATGTGCTAAGTTAGTGTTACTATAACAACAGTGTGAGAACAATGTGTTAAGTTAGTGTTACTATAACAACAGTGTGAGAACAATGTGCTAAGTTAGTGTTACTATAACAACAGTGTGAGAACAATGTGCTAAGTTAGTGTTACTATAACAACAGTGTGAGAACAATGTGTTAAGTTAGTGTTACTATAACAACAAGGTGAGAACAATGTGTTAAGTTAGTGTTACTATAACAACAAGGTGAGAACAATGTGTTAAGTTAGTGTTACTATAACAACAGTGTGAGAACAATGTGCTAAGTTAGTGTTACTATAACAACAGTGTGAGAACAATGTGTTAAGTTAGTGTTACTATAACAACAGTGTGAGAACAATGTGTTAAGTTAGTGTTACTATAACAACAGTGTGAGAACAATGTGCTAAGTTAGTGATACTATAACAACAGTGTGAGAACAATGTGTTAAGTTAGTGTTACTATAACAACAAGGTGAGAACAATGTGTTAAGTTAGTGTTACTATAACAACAAGGTGAGAACAATGTGTTAAGTTAGTGTTACTATAACAACAAGGTGAGAACAATGTGCTAAGTTAGTGTTACTATAACAACAAGGTGAGAACAATGTGCTAAGTTAGTGTTACTATAACAACAAGGTGAGAACAATGTGTTAAGTTAGTGTTACTATAACAACAAGGTGAGAACAATGTGCTAAGTTAGTGTTACTATAACAACAGTGTGAGAACAATGTTTTAAGTTAGTGTTACTATAACAACAGTGTGAGAACAATGTGTTAAGTTAGTGTTACTATAACAACAGTGTGAGAACAATGTGTTAAGTTAGTGTTACTATAACAACAGTGTGAGAACAATGTGTTAAGTTAGTGTTACTATAACAACAGTGTGAGAACAATGTTTTAAGTTAGTGTTACTATAACAACAGTGTGAGAACAATGTGTTAAGTTAGTGTTACTATAACAACAGTGTGAGAACAATGTTTTAAGTTAGTGTTACTATAACAACAGTGTGAGAACAATGTTTTAAGTTAGTGTTACTATAACAACAGTGTGAGAACAATGTGTTAAGTTAGTGTTACTATAACAACAGTGTGAGAACAATGTTTTAAGTTAGTGTTACTATAACAACAGTGTGAGAACAATGTGTTAAGTTAGTGTTACTATAACAACAAGGTGAGACGAGCAACATCACGGACAAGAGACATAAATGCTCTCTAATGCGACTCTTTACTGAGGAAGTTAAGCCCGCACAGTGTGCTTTATCAAGTCATAAACAAATCAGTTTGTGACGATAAAATTCAGTATATGCAAGTAACGGTGTCAACAATGGATCGTATTTCGCTGCATTCTCTTCCTTTTTTTTCTGGGAAGTTAAGATGGACGCAGATCTTTTCTAATATCTACTGACAGATATTGTACAGCAATGATCGTTGTGGGTAATTCAAGTATCAAGTTCAAGGTTCTCCACAACAAAAGTATTTTGTTTTCCCTGAATCCTATGTGACTTTGTCTTGTGGTTCTAGTCATTCTTGTAGTCCTTTCTGAATTTTTATCTCTCTTACATGTTATTATCGCCTTCTCTCTCTCTCTCTCTCTCTCTCTCTCTCTCTCTCTCTCTCTCTCTCTCTCTCTCTCTCTCTCTCTCTCTCTCTCTCTCTCTCTCTCTCTCTCTCTCTCTCTCTCTCCCTCTCTCTCCCAATATATAGTAATTATTATCTTTTATTTAATTTTGTTAACGTTGTGTACATGTGGGATGATGGTTCCGGCCGGTGGTATGAAGCCGTCATAGCGCCAGGGACTCCTGTGATCACCCTCCCCTCAGGACAACACTCAGATCCATCGCAACAAATGATACCTGAGCTACACCAGTATATCACCTGACTTATAACTAATTACCTTTGATTTATCGCCGCTAAATGACAGTGTAAAGTCCTTGTGGCGTAGGCAAGACTGAGCAAATTGCAGCTAAGGATATTAATTTTTAAGAATGACACAGAACGTCTTGAAGATCAGCAGAGTTGTGGTCGGTGTCTCCGGTGCCTTCAAATCCTTCCGGCAACCATATATCACACTCACATGCCCATTTGTACATTCTCAGTGCTTTATGTTCAGTTTCGTGGAATTAGTTCGTCTTTTGGATAATATGGAGAGGATAGACTTGTTACTTCTGTAAGGGCAGTTGAGAGAATAGACTTGTTACTTTCACACCTAGATAAGTTATTTAGGAGTTCACAAGTGCGTGGGATATACCTGTACAATGCTAACTTCTTCTTTTGAACTCTGAGAGCAGTGTTTACACCAACATTAACTGAGACCTCAGGCGACGGTGGTGTTAGTGAGGTGGCTGCCGCCAGCCATACAGTACCACACACCCGCTCATTAAATCATTCATCTTTATCATCTCGCGTACTTTTAATTAGTAGTCTCAGGTACAGGTGTAGTTGAGAAGGTCAAATGTTGTGTAGCAGGTCATGCAGCCTACCTCCAGTGTTTGAGAGAGAGAGAGAGAGAGAGAGAGAGAGAGAGAGAGAGAGAGAGAGAGAGAGATCTCACGTAAGAAAGAAAGCTTCACAATGGACACTGGTATCAAGGCTGCCACGAAGATCAGTACACAAATTACATTATAATAACATTAAAATACTCTTGAAATAATACCACTAAATTATACTGGCTAAATTAATAACTAAAATGTTTTCCTTATATTTGAATGAACAAACTAGAATAATAACACGTACATAACATTGAGCTACAACAGAATAATAACACGTACATAACATTAAGCTACAACAGAATAATAACACCTACATAACATTGAGCTACAACAGAATAATAACACGTACATAACATTCAGCTACAACAGAATAATAACACGTACATAACATTGAGCTACAACAGAATAATAACACGTACATAACATTGAGCTACAACAGAATAATAACACGTACATAACATTAAGCGACAACAGAATAATAACACCTACATAACATTGAGCTACAACAGAATAATAACACGTACATAACATTCAGCTACAACAGAATAATAACACGTACATAACATTCAGCTACAACAGAATAATAACACGTACATAACATTGAGCTACAACAGAATAATAACACGTACATAACATTCAGCTACAACAGAATAATAACACGTACATAACATTGAGCTACAACAGAATAATAACACGTACATAACATTCAGCTACAACAGAATAATATCACGTACATAACATTGAGCTACAACAGAATATTAACACGTACATAACATTCAGCTACAACAAAATAATAACACCTACATAACATTGAGCTACAACAGAATAATAACACGTACATAACATTCAGCTACAGCAGAATAATAACACGTACATAACATTGAGCTACAACAGAATAATAACACGTACATAACATTCAGCTACAAGAGAATAATAACACGTACATAACATTGAACTACAACAGAATAATAACACGTACATAACATTGAGCTACAACAGAATAATAACACGTACATAACATTCAGCTACAGCAGAATAATAACACGTACATAACATTCAGCTACAGCAGAATAATAACACGTACATAACATTGAGCTACAACAGAATATTAACACGTACATAACATTCAGCTACAACAAAATAATAACACCTACATAACATTGAGCTACAACAGAATAATAACACGTACATAACATTCAGCTACAGCAGAATAATAACACGTACATAGCATTGAGCTACAACAGAATAATAACACGTACATAACATTCAGCTACAACAGAATAATAACACGTACATAACATTGAGCTACAGCAGAGTAATAACACATACATAACATTGAGCTACAACAGAATAATAACACCTACATAACATTGACCTACAACAGAATAATAACGCGTACATAACATTGAGTTACAGCAGAGTAATAACACGTACATAACATTGAGCTACAACAGAATAATAACACGTACATAACATTGAGCTACAACAGAATAATAACACGTACATAACATTGAGCTACAACAGAATAATAACACGTACATAACATTGAGCTACAACAGAGTAATAACACGTACATAACATTGAGCTACAACAGAATAATAACATGTACATAACATTGAGCTACAACAGAATAATAACACGTACATAACATTGAGCTAAAACAGAATAATAACACGTACATAACATTGAGCTACAACAGAATAATAACACGTACATAACATTGAGCTACAACAGAGTAATAACACGTACATAACATTGAGCTACAACAGAATAATAACACGTACATAACATTGAGCTACAACAGAATAATAACACCTACATAACATTGAGCTACAACAGAATAATAACACGTACATAACATTGAGATACAACAGAATAATAACACGTACATAACATTGAGCTACAACAGAATAATAACACGTACATAACATTGAGCTACAACAGAATAATAACACGTACATAACATTGAGCTACAACAGAATAATAACACCTACATAACATTGAGCTACAACAGAATAATAACACGTACATAACATTCAGCTACAACAGAATAATAACACGTACATAACATTGAGCTACAACAGAATAATAACACGTACATAACATTGAGGTACAACAGAATAATAACACGTACATAACATTGACCTACAACAGAATAATAACACGTACATAACATTGAGCTACAGCAGAGTAATAACACGTACATAACATTGAGCTACAACAGAATAATAACACGTACATAACATTGAGCTACAACAGAATAATAACACGTACATAACATTGAGCTACAACAGAATAATAACACGTACATAACATTGAGCTACAACAGAATAATAACACGTACATAACATTGAGCTACAACAGAATAATAACACGTACATAACATTGAGCTACAACAGAATAATAACACGTACATAACATTGAGCTACAACAGAATAATAACACCTACATAACATTGAGGTACAACAGAATAATAACACCTACATAACATTGACCTACAACAGAATAATAACACGTACATAACATTGAGCTACAGCAGAGTAATAACACGTACATAACATTGAGCTACAACAGAATAATAACACCTACATAACATTGAGGTACAACAGAATAATAACACCTACATAACATTGACATACAACAGAATAATAACACGTACATAACATTCAGCTACAACAGAATAATAACACCTACATAACATTGAGCTACAACAGAATAATAACACGTACATAACATTCAGCTACAACAGAATAATAACACGTACATAACATTGAGCTACAACAGAATAATAACACCTACATAACATTGAGCTACAACAGAATAATAACACGTACATAACATTGAGATACAACAGAATAATAACACGTACATAACATTGAGCTACAACAGAATAATAACACCTACATAACATTGAGCTACAACAGAATAATAACACGTACATAACATTGAGCTACAACAGAATAATAACACCTACATAACATTGAGCTACAACAGAATAATAACACGTACATAACATTCAGCTACAACAGAATAATAACACGTACATAACATTGAGCTACAACAGAATAATAACACGTACATAACATTGAGGTACAACAGAATAATAACACGTACATAACATTGACCTACAACAGAATAATAACACGTACATAACATTGAGCTACAGCAGAGTAATAACACGTACATAACATTGAGCTACAACAGAATAATAACACGTACATAACATTGAGCTACAACAGAATAATAACACGTACATAACATTGAGCTACAACAGAATAATAACACGTACATAACATTGAGCTACAACAGAATAATAACACGTACATAACATTGAGCTACAACAGAATAATAACACGTACATAACATTGAGCTACAACAGAATAATAACACGTACATAACATTGAGCTACAACAGAATAATAACACCTACATAACATTGAGGTACAACAGAATAATAACACCTACATAACATTGACCTACAACAGAATAATAACACGTACATAACATTGAGCTACAGCAGAGTAATAACACGTACATAACATTGAGCTACAACAGAATAATAACACCTACATAACATTGAGGTACAACAGAATAATAACACCTACATAACATTGACATACAACAGAATAATAACACGTACATAACATTCAGCTACAACAGAATAATAACACCTACATAACATTGAGCTACAACAGAATAATAACACGTACATAACATTCAGCTACAACAGAATAATAACACGTACATAACATTGAGCTACAACAGAATAATAACACCTACATAACACTGAGCTACAACAGAATAATAACACGTACATAACATTGAGCTACAACAGAATAATAACACGTACATAACATTGAGCTACAACAGAGTAATAACACGTACATAACATTGAGCTACAACAGAATAATAACACGTACATAACATTGAGCTACAACAGAATAATAACACGTACATAACATTGAGCTACAACAGAATAATAACACGTACATAACATTGAGCTACAACAGAATAATAACACCTACATAACATTCAGCTACAACAGAATAATAACACCTACATAACATTGAGCTACAACAGAGTAATACCACGTACATAACATTGAGCTACAACAGAATAATAACACGTACATAACATTGAGCTACAACAGAATAATAACACCTACATAACATTCAGCTACAACAGAATAATAACACGTACATAACATTGAGCTACAACAGAATAATAACACGTACATAACATTCAGCTACAACAGAATAATAACACGTACATAACATTGAGCTACAACAGAATAATAACACGTACATAACATTCAGCTACAACAGAATAATAACACGTACATAACATTGAGCTACAACAGAATAATAACACCTACATAACATTCAGCTACAACAGAATAATAACACGTACATAACATTGAGCTACAACAGAATAATAACACGTACATAACATTCAGCTACAGTATAATAAGCTTAAATATGAATACAGTTAAAACATTTCACGACGATGGTTCCTTAATGAGGGTTAAGTCCAATCGACTACACGAAGATCATTAATTAAGCCTAAGTGGAACCTGTTCATCACTAGGCAAGAATAATGTGATACAAATAATGAAAAAAACTTAGTTACCTTATTCCAGTTAATGAATCAGAATCAGAATCTATTAACTGTGTACTAGTCAAATACAAAAGATGTGAGAAGAAGAAGGTATCAGATTTGATCCGATAAATGGGACAGGATAGCTCCAATTCTTTGGATTAAGATCCTCTTACTAGCGCATGGAACTCTCTGTCCCTCACCTTATTCTTGCACATTCCAGATTTTCCTAATCACAATAAACAGCTGTTTATATTCTAAAAGCCTTATTATCCTTGGAGTTGTAAAATACGTGAATAAGACACTATAAAGTCTAGAAGTTGAATCATTATATTCCATCAATTCCATCATCCATGCCCCTACCTATCACCCATGCCCCTACCTATCATCCATGCCCCTACCTATCATCCATGCCCCTACCTATTATCCATGCCCCTACCTATCACCCATGCTCCTACCTATCACCCATGCCCCTACCTATTATCCATGCCCCTACCTATCACCCATGCCCCTACCTATCATCCATGCCCCTACCTATCATCCATGCCCCTCCCTATCATCCATGCCCCTACCTATCACCCATGCCCCTACCTATTATCCATGCCCCTACCTATCACCCATGCCCCTACCTATCATCCATGCCCCTACCTATTATCCATGCCCCTACCTATCACCCATGCTCCTACCTATCACCCATGCCCCTACCTATCATCCATGCCCCTACCTATCATCCATGCCCCTATCTATCACCCATGACACTACCTATCACCCATGCCCCTACCTATCACCCATGCCCCTACCTATCACCCATGCCCCTAAATATCATCAATGCCCCTACCTATTATCAATGCCCCTACCTATCACCCATGCTCCTACCTATCACCCATGCCCCTACCTATCACCCATGCCCCTACCTATCATCCATGCCCCTACCTATAATCATGCACCTACCTATCACCCATGCCCCTACCTATCACCCATGCCCCTACCTATCACCCATGCATCTACCTATCACCCATGACACTACCTATCATCCATGCCCATACCCATCGCCCATGCCCCTACCTATCATCCATGCCCTTATCATCCATGTCCATACCTATCATCCATGCCCCTACCTATCACCCATGCCGCAACCTATCATCCATGCCCCTACCTATCACTCATGTCCCTACCTATCATCCATGCCCCTACCTATCACCCATGCCCCTACCTATCATCCATACCCCTATCACCCATGCCCCTACCTGCCATCCATGCCCCTACCTATCACCCATGCCCGTACCTGCCATCCATGCCCCTACCTATCACCCATGCCCCTACCTATCATACATGCCCCTACCTATCATCCATGATCCTACCTATCATCCATGCCCCTACCTATCACCCATGCACCTACCTATCATCCATGCCCTACCTATCATCAATGCCCCTACCTATCACCCATGCCCTACCTATCATCCATGCCCATACCTATCATCCATGCACCTATCATCCATGCCCCTACCTATCATCCATGCCCTTACCTATCACTCATGAACCTACCTATCATCCATGCCCCTACCGATAATCCTTGCCCCTACCTATCATCCATGCCCCTACCTATCATCCATGCCCCTACCTATCACCCACGCCGCTACCTATCATCCATGCACCTTCCTATCAAACATGCCCCTACCTATCATCCATTCCCCTACCTATCAGCCATGCGCCTACCTACCATCCATGCCCCTACCTATCACCCATGCCCCTACCTATCATCCATGCACCTACCTATCATCCATGCCCCTACCTATCATCCATGCCCCTACCTATCACCCATGAACCTACCTGTCATCCATGCTCCTATCTATCATCCATGCCCCTACCTTTCATCCATGCCCCTACCTATCACCCATGCCGCTACCTATCATCCATGCACCTACCTATCGCCCATGCCACTACCTATCATCCATGCCCATACCTATCAGCCATGCGCCTACCTACCATCCATGCCCCTACCTATCACCCATGCCCCTACCTATCACCCATGAACCTACCTATCATCCATGCCCCTACCTATCATCCACGCACCTACCTATCATCCAAGCCCCTCCCTATCATCCATGCACCTACCTATCATCCATGCACCTACCTATCATCCATGCACCTACCTATCATCCATGCACCTACGAATCATCCATGCACCTGCCTATCATCCATGCACTTACCTATCATCCATGCCCCTACCTATCATCAATGCACCTACCTATCATCCATGCACCTACCTATCATCCATGCACCTACCTGTCATCCATGCACCTACCTATCATCCATGCACCTACCTATCATCCATGCCCCTACTTATCGCCCATGCCCCTACCTAACACCCATGCACCTAAATATCATCCATATCCCTATCTATCATCCATGCAAATACCTATCATCCATGCACATACCTATCATCCATGCACCTACCTATCACCCATGCAACTACCTATCATCCAAGCCCCTACCTATCATCCATGCACCTACCTATCATCCATGCCCCTACCTATCATCCACGCTTAATTCCTATCACCCATGCCCCTACCTATCATCTATGCACTTACCTATTATCCATGCACCTACCTATCATCCATGCAACTACCTATCATCCATGCACCTACCTATCATCCATGCCCCTACCTATCACCCATGCCCCTACCTATCATACATGCCCCTACCTATCATCCATGATCCTACCTATCATCCATGCCCCTACCTATCACCCATGCACCTACCTATCATCCATGCCCTACCTATCATCAATGCCCCTACCTATCACCCATGCCCTACCTATCATCCATGCCCATACCTATCATCCATGCACCTATCATCCATGCCCCTACCTATCATCCATGCCCTTACCTATCACTCATGAACCTACCTATCATCCATGTCCCTACCGATAATCCTTGCCCCTACCTATCATCCATGCCCCTACCTATCATCCATGCCCCTACCTATCACCCACGCCGCTACCTATCATCCATGCACCTACCTATCAAACATGCCCCTACCTATCATCCATTCCCCTACCTATCAGCCATGCGCCTACCTACCATCCATGCCCCTACCTATCACCCATGCCCCTACCTATCATCCATGCACCTACCTATCATGCATGCCCCTACCTATCATCCATGCCCCTACCTATCACCCATGAACCTACCTGTCATCCATGCCCCTATCTATCATCCATGCCCCTACCTTTCATCCATGCCCCTACCTATCACCCATGCCGCTACCTATCATCCATGCACCTACCTATCGCCCATGCCACTACCTATCATCCATGCCCATACCTATCAGCCATGCGCCTACCTACCATCCATGCCACTACCTATCACCCATGCCCCTACCTATCACCCATGAACCTACCTATCATCCATGCCCCTACCTATCATCCACGCACCTACCTATCATCCAAGCCCCTCCCTATCATCCATGCACCTACCTATCATCCATGCACCTACCTATCATCCATGCACCTACCTATCATCCATGCACCTACGAATCATCCATGCACCTGCCTATCATCCATGCACTTACCTATCATCCATGCCCCTACCTATCATCAATGCACCTACCTATCATCCATGCACCTACCTATCATCCATGCACCTACCTGTCATCCATGCACCTACCTATCATCCATGCACCTACCTATCATCCATGCCCCTACTTATCGTCCATGCCCCTACCTAACACCCATGCACCTAAATATCATCCATATCCCTATCTATCATCCATGCAAATATCTATCATCCATGCACATACCTATCATCCATGCACCTACCTATCACCCATGCAACTACCTATCATCCAAGCCCCTACCTATCATCCATGCACCTACCTATCATCCATGCCCCTACCTATCATCCACGCTTAATTCCTATCACCCATGCCCCTACCTATCATCTATGCACTTACCTATTATCCATGCACCTACCTATCATCCATGCAACTACCTATCATCCATGCACCTACCTATCATCCATGCCCCTACCTATCATCCATGCACCTACCTATCATCCGTGCCCCTTCCTATCATCCATGCCCCTACCTATCATCCATGCCCCTACCTGTCATCCATGCTCCATTCCTATCACCCATGCCCCTACCTATCATCTATGCACCTACCTATTAACCATGCACCTCCCTATCATCCATGCAACTACCTATCATCCATGCACCTACCTATCATCCATGCCCCTACCTATCAACCATGCACCTACGTATCATTCATGCACCTGCCAATTATCCATGCACGTACCTATCATCCATGCACCTACCTATCATCCATGCACATACCTATCATCCTTGCAACTACTTATCATCCCTGATCCTACATATCATCCATGCACCTACCTATCATCCATGCACCTATCTATCATTCATGCACCTACCTATCATCCATGCACCTACCTATCTTCGATGCACCTACCTATCATCCATGCACCTACCTATCATCCATGCCCCTTCCTATCATCCATGCACCTACCTATCACAAATGCACCTACCTATCATCCATGCCCTTACCTATCATCCATGCCCCTACTTATCGTCCATTCCCCTATCTAACACCCATGCAACTAAATATCATCCATGCCCCTACCTATCATGCATGCACCTACCTATCATCCATGCACCTACCTATCATCCATGCACCTACCTATCATCCATGCACCTACCTATCATCCCTGCACCTACCTATCATCCATGCCCCTACCTATCATCCTTGCCCCTTCCTATCATCAATGCACCTACCTCTCATCCATGCCCTTACTTATCGTCCATTCCCCTACCTAACACCCATGCACCTAAATATCATCCATGCCCCTACCTATCATGCATGCACCTACCTATCATCCATGCCCCTAATAATCACCAATGCCCCTACCTATCATCAATGCCCCTACCTATCATCCATGACCCTACCTATCATCCATGCACCTACCTATCATCCATGCACCTACCTATCATTCATGCACCTACCTATCATCCATGCACCTACCTATATTCGATGCACCTACCTATCATCCATGCACCTACCTATCATCCATGCCCCTAACTATCATCCATGCACCTACCTATCACCAATGTACATATCTATCATCCATGCCCCTACCTATCATCCATGCACCTACCTATCATCCATGCACCTACCTATCACCCATGCACCTACCTATCATCCATGCATTTACCTATCACCAATGCCCCAACCTATCATTCATGCCCCTACTTATCACCCATGTACTTACCTATCATCCATGCATCTACCTATCACCCATGCACCTACGTATCATCCATGCACCTACCTATCATCCATGCACCTACCTATCAACCATGCACCTACCAATCATCCATGCACCTACCTATCATCCATGCACCTACCTATCATCCATGCACCTACCTATCATCCATGCACCTACCTATCATCCATGCACCTACCTATCACCCATGCCCCTACCTATCGTCCATGCCCCTACCTATCATCCAAGCACCTACCTATCATCCATGCACCTACCTATCAACCATGCACCTACCTATCATCCATGCACCTACCTATCATCCATGCACCTACCTATCATCCATGCACCTACCTATCATCCATGCACCTACCTATCATCAATGCACCTACCTATCATCCATGCCCCTACCTATCATCCATGCACCTACCTATCATCCATGCCCCTACCTATCGTCCATGCACCTACCTATCACCCATGCCCCTACCTATCGTCCATGCACCTACCTATCATCCATGCACCTACCTATCACCCATGCCCCTACCTATCGTCCATGCACCTAACTATCATCCATGCACCTACCTATCATCCATGCCCCTACCTATCATCCATGCACCTACCTATCATCCATACCCCTACCTATCATCCATGCACCTACCTATCGTCCATGCCCCTACCTATCGTCCATGCACCTACCTATCACCCATGCCCCTACCTATCGTCCATGCACCTACCTATCATCCATGCACCTACCTATCACCCATGCCCCTACCTATCGTCCATGCACCTACCTATCATCCATGCACCTACCTATCATCCATGCCCCTACCTATCATCCATGCCCCTACCTATCATCCATGCCCCTACCTATCATCCATGCACCTACCTATCATCCATGCACCTACCTGTCATCCATGCACCTCCCTCACACACTGCACCTCCCTCACACACTGCACCTCCCTCACACACTGCACCTCCCTCACACACTGCACCTCCCTCACACACTGCACCTCCCTCACACACTGCACCTCCCTCACACACTGCACCTCCCTCACACACTGCACCTCCCTCACACACTGCACCTCCCTCACAGAATGTACCTCCCTCACAGAATGTACCTCCTTCGCAGACTGTACCTCCTTCACAGACTGTACCTCTTTCACAGAATCTACCTCCCTCACAGAATGTACCTCCCTCACAGAATGTACCTCCCTCACATAATGTACCTCCCTCACCGAATGTACCTCCCTCACAGACAGTACCTCCCTCACAGACTGTACCTCCTTCACTGAATGTACCTTCCTCAAAGACTGTACTTCCCTCACAGAATGTACCTCCCTCACAGACTGTACCTCACTCACAGAATGTACTTTCATTATAGACTGTACCTCCCTCACAGACTGTACCTGCCTCACAGAATGTACCTTCCTCACAGACTGTACCTCCATCTCAGACTGTACCTCCCTCACAGACTGTACCTCCTTCAGAGACAGTACCTCCCTCGCATAATAAACCTTCCTCACAGACTGTACCTCCCTTTCAGAATGTACCTCCATCACAGAACGTACCTCCCTCACAGATTGTATCTCTGTCACAGAATGTACCTCCCTCACAGACTGTATCTCCCTCGAAGAATGTACCTCCCTCACAGACTGTTCCTCCCTCAGACTGTACCTCCCTCACAGACTGTACCTCCTTCAGAGACAGTACCTCCCTCGCATAATAAACCTTCCTCACAGACTGTACCTCCCTTTCAGAATGTACCTCCATCACAGAACGTACCTCCCTCACAGATTGTATCTCTGTCACAGAATGTACCTCCCTCACAGACTGTATCTCCCTCAAAGAATGTACCTCCCACACAGACTGTATCTCCCTCACAGAATGTACCTCCCTCACAGACTGTATCTCTTTCACAAACTGTACCTCCCTCACAGACTGTACCTCCCTCACAGAATGTACGTCCCTCACAGAATGTACCTATTTCACAGACTGTATCTCTCTCACAGAATGTACCTTTCTCACAGACTGTATCTTCCTCACAGAATGTACCTCCCTCACAAACTGTATCTCCCTCACAAACTGTACCTCCCTCACAGACTGTATCTCCCTCACAGAATGTACCTCCCTCACAGACTGTATCTCCCACACAGAATGTACCTCCCTCAGAGACTGTATCTCCGTCACAGAATGTACCTCCCTCACAGAATGTACCTCCCTCACAGAATGTACCTCCCTCACAGAATGTACCTCCCTCAAAGAATGTACCTCCTTCACAGAATGTTCCTCCCTCACAGAATGTACCTCCCTCACAGAATGTACCTCCCTCACAGAATGTACCTCCCTCACAGACTGCACCTCCCTCACAGAATGTACCTCCCTCACAAACTGTACCTCCCTCACAGACTGTACCTCCCTCACAGACTGTACCTCCCTCACAGACTGTACCTCCTTCACAGAATGTACCTCCCTCACTGACTGTACCTACCTCACCGATTGTACCTCCCTTACAGAATGTACCTCCCTCACAGAATGTACCTTCCTCACAGTATCTACGTCCCTCACAGAATGCGCCTCCCTCACAGAATGTACCTCCTCACAGAATGTACCTTCCTCACAGAATGTACCTCCCTCATAGATTGTACCTCCATCACAGAATGTACCTTCCTGAGAATATACCTCCCTCACAGAATATACCTTTCTCACAGAATGTACCTCCCTCACAGAATGTACCTCCCTCACAGAATGTACTACCCTCACAGAATGTACCTCCATCACAGACTGTACCTCCCTCACAGAATGTACCTCCCTGAGAATGTACTTCCCTCACAGAATGTACCTCCCTCACAGAATGTACCTTCCTCACAGAATGTACCTATTTCACAGAATGCACCTCCCTCACAGAATGTACCTCCCTCACAGAATGTACCTCCCTCACAGACTGTACCTCCCTCACAGAATGTACCTTCCTCAAAGACTGTACCTCTTTCACAGAATGTACCTCCCTCACAGTCTGTACCTCCCTCACAGAATGTACCTCCCTCACAGACTGTTCCTCCCTCACAGAATGTACCTCCCTCACAGACTGTACCTCCCTCTCAGAATGTACCTCCCTCACAGACTGTACCTCCCTCACAGACTGTACCTCCCTCACAGAATGTACCTCCCTCACAGACTGTACCTCCCTCACAGAATGTACCTTCCTCAAACACTGTACCTCTTTCACAGAATGTACCTCCCTCACAGTCTGTACCTCCCTCATAGAATGTACCTCCCTCACAGACTGTTCCTCCCTCACAGAATGTACCTCCCTCACAGACTGTACCTCCCTCACAGAATGTACCTCCCTCACAGACTGTACCTCCCTCACAGTCTGTACCTTCCTCACAGAATGTACCTCCCTCACAGACTGTACCTCCCTCACAGAATGTATTTCCCTCACAGACTGTACCTCCCTCACAGAATGTACCTCCCTCACAGAATGTACCTCCCTCACAGACTGTACCCCCCTCACAGAATGTACCTTCCTCAAAGACTGTACCTCTTTCACAGAATGTACCTCCCTCACAGTCTGTACCTCTCTCACAGAATGTACCTCCCTCACAGACTGTACCTCTCTCACAGAATATACCTACCTCACAGACTGTACCTCCCTCACAGAATGTACCTCTCACAGACTGTACCTCCCTCACAGACTGTACCTCCCTCGCAAAATGTACCTCCCCCACAGAATGTACCTCCCTCTCAGAATGTACCTTCGTCACAGAATGTACCTCCCTCACATAATGTACCTTTCTCGCAGACTGTACCTCCCTCACAGAATGTATCTTCCTCACAGAATGTACCTCCCTCACAGAATGTACCTCTCTCACAGAATGTACCTCCCTCACAAAATGTACCTCCCTTAGAATATACCTCCCTCACAGAATGTAACTTCCTCAAAGAATGTACCTCCCTCACAGAATGTACCTCCCTCACAGAATGTACCTCCCTCACAGAATGTACCTTCCTCACAGAATGTACCTTCCTCACGGAATGTACCTCCCTCACAGAATGTACCTCCCTCACAGAATGTACCTTCCTCACAGAATGTACCTTCCTCACGGAATGTACCTCCCTCACAGAATGTACCTCCCTCACAGAATTTACCTTCCTCACAGAATGTACCTCCCTCACAGAATGTACCTTCCTCACAGAATGTACCTCCCTCACAGAATTTACCTTCCTCACAGAACGTACCTCCCTCACAGAATGTACCTCCCTCAAAGAATGTATCTCCCTCACAGAATGTGCCTCCCTCACAGAATGTACCTTCCTCACAGAATGTACTTTCCTCACGGAATGTACCTCCCTCACAGAATGTACCTTCCTCACAGAATGTACCTCCCTCACAGAATTTACCTTCCTCACAGAATGTACCTCCCTCACAGAATTTACCTCCCTCAAAGAATGTACCTCCCTCAGAATGTATCTTCCTCACAAAAGTACGTCCCTCACAGAATGTACTTCCATCACACGATATACTTCCCACTATGCGCGTTAACTGGACTTCCCTCACACAGTATACAAGATCCAGGGAGTTTAGGTAAGACTCTTATGTGTTGAGCGGGGAGGTGGGGAGAGGGAAAGAGTAAGTTGGTGAGAGTCAGGTTTTGAGTGGTATAGAGTACTAGGGCTTAACCCACTAGCTTGGTACTCCCATGACAGGGTGTACCTCCCACTGTGCTATTAAGTGTCTAGTGTTAAGACAACGGAGGCACTTTCTATCACTGTGAAAGTAAGAGGAACTAGAAACACAGCCGATGAATATTAGCGCGTGTTGAGTTTGACGGCGGCGTTGTAAGTGGTGTTGTGTGATGGTGGTGTTATACGTGGTGTTGTGTGATGGTGGTGTTGTACGTGCTGAGTATACTCGCCTATTTTTGGTTGCAGGGGTCGATTCGTAGGTCCTGGCCCCGCCTATTCACTGATCGCTATTAGGTTCTCTCTCTCCCTGCTCCATGAACTTCACCGAACCTCGTCTTAATTCTATGTATGGTTCCTGCCTTCACTACGTCACTAGTCATGCAATTCCAATTCCTGACAACTCTATGACTGAAGAAATGCTTCCTAACATCCCTTTGACTCATCTGCGTCTCCAACTTCCAATTGTGACCCCTTGTTTCTGTGCCCCATCTCTGGAGCGTCCTGTCTCTGTCCACCTTGCCATTTCCTCGCAGTATTTTATATGTCGTTATCATGTCTCCCCTAACCCTCCTGTCCTCCAGTGTCGTCGTCAGGCCGATTTCCCGTAACCTTTCTTCTTACGACATTCCCCTTAGCTCTGGGACTAGTCTTGTTGCAAACCTTTGCACTTTCTCTAATTTCTTGACGTCTTGACCAGGTGTAGGTTCCAAACTGGTGCTGCATACTCCATTATTGGCCTGACGTGCACGGTGTACAGTCTTGAACGATTCCTTACTGAGGTATCGGGACGCTATTGTTAGGTTTGCTAGGCGCCTATATGCTACAGCAGTTATCTGACTGATGTGCGCCTCAGGAAATGTGCTCGGTATTATAGTCACTCCAATATCCTTTTCCTTGAGCGAGGTTTGCAGTCTTTATCCACCTAGCCTATACTCCGTCTGCGGTCTTCTTTGCCATTCCCCGATCTTCATGACTTTGCATTTGGCGGAGTTAAATTCCAGATGCCAGTTTCTGGACCAGGTGTTCTGCCTGTCCAGGTCTCTTTGTAGTCCTGCCTGATCCTCATTCGATTTAATTCTCCTCATTAATTTCACATCATCTGCAAACAGGGACACTTATTTATTTATTTATTTATTTTATGTCTTTGCAAACAGTACATTGAGATTTTGTATTTACAATAATGGGTTGCAATGCAAAGAGAGCCTCTATTGTGCCTAGGGATTATGGGTCAACTTAACATTATTGGCTTACAGTCTTCTGAGTCTATCCCTTCCGTCATGTCATTCACATATACCAAAACCAGAACAGGTCCTAGGACTGACCACTACGGAACCCCGCTCGTCGCAGGTGCCCACTGTGACACCTCGTCAGGTACCATGACTCGTTGTTTCCTCCCTGTCAGGTATTCTCTGATCCATTGCAGTGCCTTTCCTGTTATGTGTGCCTGATCCTCTAGCTTTTGCACTAATCTCTTGTGAAGAACTGTGGCGAAGGCCTTCTTGCAGTCCAAGAAAATGCAATCTACCCACCCCTCTCTCTCTCTATCTCGTGTCTTACTTCCGTTACCTTGTCATAAAACTCCAGTAGATTTGTGACACAGGATTTCCCATCCCTGATACCGTGCTGGTTGTCGTTTATAAACTTGTTCCTTTCTAGGTGCTCCACCACTCTCCTGATAATCTTCTTCATGACTTTGCATACTATACATGTCAGTGACACAGGTCTGTAGTTTAATGCCCAGTGTCTGTCTCCTTTCTTAAAAATTGGGACTACATTTACAGTCTTCCATACCTCAGGTAGTTGCCCAGTTTCAATGGACGTGGAGATTGTTGTTAGTGGCACACACAGCATCTCTGCTCCCTCTGGTGGCACTGAATATGTTGAGTGTGATGGTGGCGGTGTACGTGTTGAGTGTGATGGTGGCGTTGTACGTGTTGAATGTGATGGTGGCATTGTACATGTTGAATGTGATGGTGGCGTTGTAAGTGTTGAGTGTGATGGTGGCGTTGTACGTGTTGAATGTGATGGTGGCGTTGTACGTGTTGAATGTGATGGTGGCGTTGTAAGTGTTGAGTGTGATGGTGGCGTTGTACGTCTTGAATGTGATGGTGGCGTTGTACGTGTTGAATGTGATGGTGGCATTGTACATGTTGAATGTGATGGTGGCGTTGTAAGTGTTGAGTGTGATGGTGGCGTTGTACGTGTTGAATGTGATGGTGGCGTTGTACGTGTTGAATGTGTTGGTGGCATTGTACACGTTGAATGTGATGGTGGCGTTGTACGTGTTGAATGTGATGGTGGCATTGTACGTGTTGAATGTGATTCTGGCGTTGTACGTGTTGAATGTGATGGTGGCGTTGTACGTGTTGAAAGTGTTGGTGGCATTGTACGTGTTGAATGTGATGGTGGCATTGTACGTGTTGAATGTGATTCTGGCGTTGTACGTGTTGAATGTGATGGTGGCGTTGTATGTGTTGAATGTGATGGTGGCATTGTACGTGTTGAATGTGTTGGTGGCATTGTACGTGTTGAATGTGATGGTGGCATTGTACGTGTTGAATGTGTTGGTGGCATTGTACGTGTTGAATGTGATGGTGGCATTGTACGTGTTGAAAGTGATGGTGGCGTTGTACGTGTTGAATGTGATGGTGGCGTTGTACGTGTTGAATGTGTTGGTGGCATTGTACGTGTTGAATGTGATGGTGGCATTGTACGTGTTGAATGTGTTGGTGGCATTGTACGTGTTGAATGTGATAGTGGCATTGTACGTGTTGAATGTGATGGTGGCATTGTACGTGTTGAATGTGATGGTGGCATTCTACGTGTTGAATGTGTTGGTGGCATTGTACGTGTTTAATGTGATGGTGGCATTGTACATGTTGAATGTGATGGTGGCGTTGTACGTGTTGAATGTGATGGTGGCATTGTATGTGTTGAATGTGTGGGTGGCGTTGTACGTGTTGAATGTGATGGTGGCATTGTATGTGTTGAATGTGATGGTGGCATTGTACATGTTGAATGTGATGGTGGCGTTGTACGTGTTGAATGTGATGGTGGCATTGTATGTGTTGAATGTGTGGGTGGCGTTGTACGTGTTGAATGTGATGGTGGCATTGTACATGTTGAATGTGATGGTGGCATTGTACATGTTGAATGTGATGGTGGCGTTGTACGTGTTGAATGTGATGGTGGCATTGTACGTGTTGAATGTGATGGTGGCATTGTACGTGTTGAATGTGATTCTGGCGTTGTACGTGTTGAATGTGATGGTGGCGTTGTATGTGTTGAATGTGATGGTGGCATTGTACGTGTTGAATGTGTTGGTGGAATTGTACGTGTTGAATGTGATGGTGGCATTGTACGTGTTGAATGTGTTGGTGGCATTGTACGTGTTGAATGTGATGGTGGCATTGTACGTGTTGAAAGTGATGGTGGCGTTGTACGTGTTGAATGTGATGGTGGCGTTGTACGTGTTGAATGTGTTGGTGGCATTGTACGTGTTGAATGTGATGGTGGCATTGTACGTGTTGAATGTGTTGGTGGCATTGTACGTGTTGAATGTGATAGTGGCATTGTACGTGTTGAATGTGATGGTGGCATTGTACGTGTTGAATGTGATGGTGGCATTCTACGTGTTGAATGTGTTGGTGGCATTGTACGTGTTTAATGTGATGGTGGCATTGTACATGTTGAATGTGATGGTGGCGTTGTACGTGTTGAATGTGATGGTGGCATTGTATGTGTTGAATGTGTGGGTGGCGTTGTACGTGTTGAATGTGATGGTGGCATTGTATGTGTTGAATGTGATGGTGGCATTGTACATGTTGAATGTGATGGTGGCGTTGTACGTGTTGAATGTGATGGTGGCATTGTATGTGTTGAATGTGTGGGTGGCGTTGTACGTGTTGAATGTGATGGTGGCATTGTACATGTTGAATGTGATGGTCGCATTGTACATGTTGAATGTGATGGTGGCGTTGTACGTGTTGAATGTGATGGTGGCATTGTACGTGTTGAATGTGATGGTGGCATTGTACATGTTGAATGTGATGGTGGCGTTGTACGTGTTGAATGTGATGGTGGCGTTGTACATGTTGAATGTGATGGTGGCATTGTATGTGTTGAATGTGATGGTGGCGTTGTACATGTTGAATGTGATGGTGGCATTGTATGTGTTGAATGTGATGGTGGCATTGTACGTGTTGAATGTGATGGTGGCATTGTATGTGTTGAATGTGTGGGTGGCGTTGTACATGTTGAATGTGATGGTGGCATTGTATGTGTTGAATGTGTGGGTGGCGTTGTACATGTTGAATGTGATGGTGGCATTGTATGTGTTGAATGTGTGGGTGGCGTTGTACATGTTGAATGTGATGGTGGCATTGTATGTGTTGAATGTGTGGGTGGCGTTGTACATGTTGAATGTGATGGTGGCATTGTACGTGTTGAATGTGATGGTGGCATTGTACGTGTTGAATGTGATGGTGGCATTGTATGTGTTGAATGTGATGGTGGCATTGTATGTGTTGAATGTGATGGTGGCGTTATACATGTTGAATGTGATGGTGGCATTGTACGTGTTGAATGTGATGGTGGCGTTGTACGTGTTGAATGTGATGATGGCATTGTACATGTTGAATGTGATGGTGGCGTTGTATATGTTGAATGTGTTGGTGGCGTTGTACGTGTTGAATGTGATGGTGGCATTGTACATGTTGAATGTGATGGTGGCGTTGTACGTGTTGAATGTGATGGTGGCATTGTACGTGTTGAATGTGATGGTGGCGTTGTACGTGTTGAATGTGATGATGGCATTGTACATGTTGAATGTGATGGTGGCGTTGTACGTGTTGAATGTGATGGTGGCATTGTACGTGTTGAATGTGATGGTGGCGTTGTACGTGTTGAATGGGATGATGGCATTGTACATGTTGAATGTGATGGTGGCGTTGTATGTGTTGAATGTGTGGGTGGCGTTGTACGTGTTGAATGTGATGGTGGCATTGTATGTGTTGAATGTGATGGTGGCATTGTACATGTTGAATGTGATGGTGGCGTTGTACGTGTTGAATGTGATGGTGGCATTGTACGTGTTGAATGTGATGGTGGCATTGTACATGTTGAATGTGATGGTGGCGTTGTACGTGTTGAATGTGATGGTGGCATTGTATGTGTTGAATGTGATGGTGGCATTGTACATGTTGAATGTGATGGTGGCGTTGTACGTGTTGAATGTGATGGTGGCATTGTATGTGTTGAAAGTGTGGGTGGCGTTGTACGTGTTGAATGTGATGGTGGCATTGTATGTGTTGAATGTGATGGTGGCATTGTACATGTTGAATGTGATGGTGGCGTTGTACGTGTTGAATGTGATGGTGGCATTGAACGTGTTGAATGTGATGGTGGCATTGTACATGTTGAATGTGATGGTGGCGTTGTACGTGTAGAATGTGATGGTGACGTTGTACATGTTGAATGTGATGGTGGCATTGTATGTGTTGAATGTGATGGTGGCGTTGTACATGTTGAATGTGATGGTGGCATTGTATGTGTTGAATGTGATGGTGGCATTGTACGTGTTGAATGTGATGGTGGCATTGTATGTGTTGAATGTGTGGGTGGCGTTGTACATGTTGAATGTGATGGTGGCATTGTATGTGTTGAATGTGTGGGTGGCGTTGTACATGTTGAATGTGATGGTGGCATTGTATGTGTTGAATGTGTGGGTGGCGTTGTACATGTTGAATGTGATGGTGGCATTGTATGTGTTGAATGTGTGGGTGGCGTTGTACATGTTGAATGTGATGGTGGCATTGTACGTGTTGAATGTGATGGTGGCATTGTACGTGTTGAATGTGATGGTGGCATTGTATGTGTTGAATGTGATGGTGGCATTGTATGTGTTGAATGTGATGGTGGCGTTATACATGTTGAATGTGATGGTGGCATTGTACGTGTTGAATGTGATGGTGGCATTGTATGTGTTGAATGTGATGGTGGCGTTGTACGTGTTGAATGTGATGGTGGCGTTGTACATGTTGAATGTGATGGTGGCGTTGTACGTGTTGAATGTGATGGTGGCATTGTACATGTTGAATGTGATGGTGGCGTTGTACGTGCTGAATGTGATGGTGGCATTGTACGTGTTGAATGTGATGGTGGCGTTGTACGTGTTGAATGTGATGATGGCATTGTACATGTTGAAAGTGATGGTGGCGTTGTACGTGTTGAATGTGATGGTGGCATTGTACGTGTTGAATGTGATGGTGGCGTTGTACGTGTTGAATGGGATGATGGCATTGTACATGTTGAATGTGATGGTGGCGTTGTACGTGTTGAATGTGATGGTGGCATTGTACGTGTTGAATGTGATGGTGGCGTTGTACGTGTTGAATGTGATGGTGGCGTTGTATGTGTTGAATGTGATGGTGGCGTTGTATGTGTTGAATGTGATGGTGGCGTTGTACGTGTTGAAAGTGATGGTGGCATTGTACGTGTTGAATGTGATGGTGGCGTTGTACGTGTTGAATGTGATGGTGGCGTTGTATGTGTTGAATGTGATGGTGGCGTTGTATGTGTTGAATGTGTTGGTGGCGTTGTATGTGTTGAATGTGATGGTGGCGTTGTACATGTTGAATGTGATGGTGGCGTTGTATGTGTTGAATGTGATGGTGGCGTTGTATGTGTTGAATGTGTTGGTGGCGTTGTACATGTTGAATGTGATGGTGGCGTTGTATGTGTTGAATGTGATGGTGGCATTGTGTGTGTTGAATGTGATGGTGGCATTGTACGTGTTGAATGTGATGGTGGCTTTGTGTGTGTTGAATGTGATGGTGGCTTTGTATGTGTTGAATGTGATGGTGGCATTGTATGTGTTGAATGTGATGGTGGCGTTGTACGTGTTGAATGTGATGGTGGCTTTGTTTGTGTTGAATGTGATGGTGGCATTGTACGTGTTGAATGTGATGGTGGCATTGTGTGTGTTGAATGTGATGGTGGCATTGTACGTGTTGAATGTGATGGTGGCATTGTGTGTGTTGAATGTGATGGTGGCGTTGTATGTGTTGAATGTGATGGTGGCATTGTGTGTGTTGAATGTGATGGTGGCATTGTACGTGTTGAATGTGATGGTGGCATTGTGTGTGTTGAATGTGATGGTGGCATTGTACGTGTTGAATGTGATGGTGGCATTGTGTGTGTTGAATGTGATGGTGGCATTGTACGTGTTGAATGTGATGGTGGCATTGTGTGTGTTGAATGTGATGGTGGCATTGTACGTGTTGAATGTGATGGTGGCATTGTGTGTGTTGAATGTGATGGTGGCATTGTACGTGTTGAATGTGATGGTGGCATTGTGTGTGTTGAATGTGATGGTGGCATTGTGTGTGTTGAATGTGATGGTGGCATTGTGTGTGTTGAATGTGATGGTGGCATTGTACGTGTTGAATGTGATGGTGGCATTGTGTGTGTTGAATGTGATGGTGGCATTGTGTGTGTTGAATGTGATGGTGGCATTGTGTGTGTTGAATGTGATGGTGGCATTGTGTGTGTTGAATGTGATGGTGGCATTGTGTGTGTTGAATGTGATGGTGGCATTGTGTGTGTTGAATGTGATGGTGGCATTGTGTGTGTTGAATGTGATGGTGGCATTGTGTGTGTTGAATGTGATGGTGGCATTGTGTGTGTTGAATGTGATGGTGGCATTGTACGTGTTGAATGTGATGGTGGCATTGTACGTGTTGAATGTGATGGTGGCGTTGTATGTGTTGAATGTGTTGGTGGCATTGTATGTGTTGAATGTGATGGTGGCATTGTATGTGTTGAATGTGATGGTGGCGTTGTATGTGTTGAATGTGATGGTGGCGTTGTACGTGTTGAATGTGTTGGTGGCATTGTACGTGTTGAATGTGATGGTGGCATTGTACGTGTTGAATGTGATGGTGGCATTGTACGTGTTGAATGTGATGGTGGCGTTGTACGTGTTGAATGTGATGGTGGCATTGTACGTGTTGAATGTGATGGTGGCGTTGTACGTGTTGAATGTGACGGTGGCATTGTACGTGTTGAATGTGTTGGTGGCATTGTACGTGTTGAATGTGATGGTGGCGTTGTATGTGTTGTATGTGTTGAATGTGATGGTGGCGTGTTGAATGTGATGGTGGTTGTATGTGTTGAATGTGATGGTGGCGTTGTATGTGTTGAATGTGATGGTGGCGTTGAATGTGTTGAATGTGATGGTGGCGTTGTATGTGTTGAATGTGATGGTGGCATTGTATGTGTTGAATGTGATGGTGGCCTTGTACGTGTTGAATGTGATGGTGGCATTGTAAGTGTTGAATGTGATGGTGGCGTTGTACGTGTTGAATGTGATGGTGGCGTTGTATATGTTGAATGTGTTGGTGGCGTTGTATGTGTTGAATGTGATGGTGGCATTGTATGTGTTGAATGTGATGGTGGCATTGTATGTGTTGAATGTGATGGTGGCATTGTATGTGTTGAATGTGATGGTGGCATTGTATGTGTTGAATGTGATGGTGGCGTTGTATGTGTTGAATGTGATGGTGGCATTGTACGTGTTGAATGTGTTGGTGGCATTGTACGTGTTGAATGTGATGGTGGCGTTGTATGTGTTGAATGTGATGGTGGAGTTGTATGTGTTGAATGTGATGGTGGCGTTGTACGTGTTGAATGTGATGGTGGCGTTGTACGTGTTGAATGTGATGGTGGCGTTGTATGTGTTCAATGTGATGGTGGCGTTGGCGTTGAATGTGATGGTGGCGTTGTATGTGTTGAATGTGATGGTGGCGTTGTATGTGTTGAATGTGATGGTGGCGTTGTATGTGTTGAATGTGATGGTGGCGTTGTATGTGTTGAATGTGATGGTGGCATTGTATGTGTTGAATGTGATGGTGGCGTTGTATGTGTTGAATGTGATGGTGGCATTGTATGTGTTGAATGTGATGGTGGCGTTGTATGTGTTGAATGTGATGGTGGCGTTGTATGTGTTGAATGTGATGGTGGCATTGTACATGTTGAATGTGTTGGTGGCGTTGTATGTGTTGAATGTGATGGTGGCATTGTATGTGTTGAATGTGATGGTGGCGTTGTATGTGTTGAATGTGATGGTGGCGTTGTACATGTTGAATGTGATGGTGGCGTTGTATGTGTTGAATGTGATGGTGGCGTTGTACGTGTTGAATGTGATGGTGGCGTTGTACGTGTTCAATGTGATGGTGGAGTTGTATGTGTTGAATGTGATGGTGGCGTTGTACGTGTTGAATGTGATGGTGGCGTTGTATGTGTTGAATGTGATTCTGTCGTTGTACGTGTTGAATGTGATGGTGGCCTTGTACGTGTTGAAAGTGTTGGTGGCATTGTACATGTTGAATGTGATGGTGGCGTTGTATGTGTTGAATGTGATGGTGGCATTGTACGTGTTGAATGTGTTGGTGGCATTGTACGTGTTGAATGTGATGGTGGCATTGTACGTGTTGAATGTGTTGGTGGCATTGTACGTGTTGAATGTGATGGTGGCATTGTACGTGTTGAATGTGATGGTGGCGTTGTACGTGTTGAATGTGATGGTGGCATTGTATGTGTTGAATGTGATGGTGGCGTTGTATGTGTTGAATGTGATGGTGGCGTTGTATGTGTTGAATGTGATGGTGGCATTGTATGTGTTGAATGTGATGGTGGCGTTGTATGTGTTGAATGTGATGGTGGCGTTGTATGTGTTGAATGTGTTGGTGGCATTGCATGTGTTGAATGTGATTGTGGCGTTGTATGTGTTGAATGTGATGGTGGCATTGTATGTGTTGAATGTGATGGTGGCATTGTAAGTGTTGAATTTGATGGTGGCGTTGTATGTGTTCAATGTGATGGTGGCGTTGTATGTGTTGAATGTGATGGTGGCATTGTATGTGTTGAATGTGATGGTGGCATTGTATGTGTTGAATGTGATGGTGGCGTTGTATGTGTTGAATGTGATGGTGGCGTTGTATGTGTTGAATGTGATGGTGGCATTGTACATGTTGAATGTGTTGGTGGCGTTGTATGTGTTGAATGTGATGGTGGCATTGTATGTGTTGAATGTGATGGTGGCGTTGTATGTGTTGAATGTGATGGTGGCGGTGTATGTGGTGGATGTGATGGTGGCGTTGTACATGTTTGTGATGGTGGCGTTGTATGTGTTGAATGTGATGGTGGCGTTGTACGTGTTGAATGTGATGGTGGCGTTGTACGTGTTGAATGTGATGGTGGCGTTGTATGTGTTGAATGTGATGGTGGCGTTGTACTTGTTGAATGTGATGGTGGCGTTGTATGTGTTGAATGTGATGGTGGCGTTGTATGTGTTGAATGTGATGGTGGCATTGTACATGTTGAATGTGTTGGTGGCGTTGTATGTGTTGAATGTGATGGTGGCATTGTACATGTTGAATGTGATGGTGGCGTTGTACGTGTTGAATGTGATGGTGGCGTTGTATGTGTTGAATGTGATGGTGGCGTTGTACGTGTTGAATGTGATGGTGGCGTTGTACATGTTGAATGTGTTGGTGGCGTTGTATGTGTTGAATGTGATGGTGGCATTGTATGTGTTGAATGTGATGGTGGCGTTGTACATGTTTAATGTGTTGGTGGCATTGTATGTGTTGAATGTGATGGTGGCATTGTACATGTTGAATGTGATGGTGGCGTTGTACGTGTTGAATGTGATGGTGGCGTTGTATGTGTTGAATGTGATGGTGGCGTTGTACGTGTTGAATGTGATGGTGGCGTTGTATATGTTGAATGTGTTGGTGGCGTTGTATGTGTTGAATGTGATGGTGGCATTGTATGTGTTGAATGTGATGGTGGCGTTGTACGTGTTGAATGTGATGGTGGCGTTGTGTGTTGAATGTGATGGTGGCGTTGTATGTGTTGAATGTGATGGTGGCGTTGTATGTGTTGAATGTGATGGTGGCATTGTATGTGTTGAATGTGATGGTGGCGTTGTATGTGTTGAATGTGATGGTGGCATTGTATGTGTTGAATGTGATGGTGGCATTGTATGTGTTGAATGTGATGGTGGCGTTGTATGTGTTGAATGTGATGGTGGCGTTGTATGTGTTGAATGTGTTGGTGGCATTGTATGTGTTGAATGTGATGGTGGCGTTGTATGTGTTGAATGTGATGGTGGCATTGTATGTGTTGAATGTGATGGTGTGATGGTGGCGTTGTATGTGTTGAATGTTGGTATGTGTTGAATGTGATGGTGGCATTGTATGTGTTGAATGTGATGGTGGCGTTGTATGTGTTGAATGTGATGGTGGCGTTGTATGTGTTGAATGTGATGGTGGCGTTGTATGTGTTGAATGTGATGGTGGCGTTGTATGTGTTGAATGTGATGGTGGCATTGTATGTGTTGAATGTGATGGTGGCATTGTATGTGTTGAATGTGATGGTGGCGTTGTATGTGTTGAATGTGATGGTGGCGTTGTATGTGTTGAATGTGATGGTGGCATTGTATGTGTTGAATGTGATGGTGGCGTTGTATGTGTTGAATGTGATGGTGGCGTTGTATGTGTTGAATGTGATGGTGGCATTGTACATGTTGAATGTGTTGGTGGCGTTGTATGTGTTGAATGTGATGGTGGCATTGTATGTGTTGAATGTGATGGTGGCGTTGTATGTGTTGAATGTGATGGTGGCGTTGTACATGTTGAATGTGATGGTGGCGTTGTATGTGTTGAATGTGATGGTGGCGTTGTACGTGTTGAATGAGATGGTGGCGTTGTACATGTTGAATGTGATGGTGGCGTTGTATGTGTTGAATGTGATGGTGGCGTTGTACGTGTTGAATGTGATGGTGGCGTTGTATGTATTGAATGTGATTCTGTCGTTGTACTTGTTGAATGTGATGGTGGCGTTGTACGTGTTGAAAGTGTTGGTGGCATTGTACATGTTGAATGTGATGGTGGCGTTGTATGTGTTGAATGTGATGGTGGCATTGTACGTGTTGAATGTGTTGGTGGCATTGTACGTGTTGAATGTGATGGTGGCATTGTACGTGTTGAATGTGTTGGTGGCATTGTACGTGTTGAATGTGATGGTGGCATTGTACGTGTTGAATGTGATGGTGGCGTTGTACGTGTTGAATGTGATGGTGGCATTGTATGTGTTGAATGTGATGGTGGCGTTGTATGTGTTGAATGTGATGGTGGCGTTGTATGTGTTGAATGTGATGGTGGCATTGTATGTGTTGAATGTGATGGTGGCGTTGTATGTGTTGAATGTGATGGTGGCGTTGTATGTGTTGAATGTGTTGGTGGCATTGTATGTGTTGAATGTGATGGTGGCGTTGTATGTGTTGAATTTGATGGTGGCATTATATGTGTTGAATGTGATGGTGGCATTGTATGTGTTGAATGTGATGGTGGCGTTGTATGTGTTGAATGTGATGGTGGCGTTGTATGTGTTGAATGTGATGGTGGCATTGTATGTGTTGAATGTGATGGTGGCATTGTATGTGTTGAATGTGATGGTGGCGTTGTATGTGTTGAATGTGATGGTGGCGTTGTATGTGTTGAATGTGATGGTGGCATTGTACATGTTGAATGTGTTGGTGGCGTTGTATGTGTTGAATGTGATGGTGGCATTGTATGTGTTGAATGTGATGGTGGCGTTGTATGTGTTGAATGTGATGGTGGCGTTGTACATGTTGAATGTGATGGTGGCGTTGTATGTGTTGAATGTGATGGTGGCGTTGTACGTGTTGAATGTGATGGTGGCGTTGTACGTGTTGAATGTGATGGTGGCGTTGTATGTGTTGAATGTGATGGTGGCGTTGTACGTGTTGAATGTGATGGTGGCGTTGTATGTGTTGAATGTGATGGTGGCGTTGTATGTGTTGAATGTGATGGTGGCATTGTACATGTTGAATGTGTTGGTGGCGTTGTATGTGTTGAATGTGATTGTGGCATTGTACATGTTGAATGTGATGGTGGCGTTGTACGTGTTGAATGTGATGGTGGCGTTGTATGTGTTGAATGTGATGGTGGCGTTGTATGTGTTGAATGTGATGGTGGCATTGTACATGTTGAATGTGATGGTGGCGTTGTACGTGTTGAATGTGATGGTGGCGTTGTATGTGTTGAATGTGATGGTGGCGTTGTACGTGTTGAATGTGATGGTGGCGTTGTACATGTTGAATGTGTTGGTGGCGTTGTATGTGTTGAATGTGATGGTGGCATTGTATGTGTTGAATGTGATGGTGGCGTTGTACATGTTGAATGTGTTGGTGGCATTGTATGTGTTGAATGTGATGGTGGCGTTGTATGTGTTGAATGTGATGGTGGCGTTGTATGTGTTGAATGTGATGGTGGCGTTGTACGTGTTGAATGTGTTGGTGGCGTTGTGTGTTGAATGTGATGGTGGCGTTGCACGTGTTGAATGTGATGGTGGCGTTGTATATGTTGAATGTGTTGTTGGCGTTGTATGTGTTGAATGTGATGGTGGCATTGTATGTGTTGAATGTGATGGTGGCGTTGTACGTGTTGAATGTGATGGTGGCGTTGTGTGTTGAATGTGAATGTGTTAAATGTGATGGTGTCGTTGTTTGTGTTGAATGTGATGGTGGCGTTGTATGTGTTTAATGTGATGGTGGCGTTGTACGTGTTGAATGTGATGGTGGCGTTGTATGTGTTGAATGTGTTGGTGGCGTTGTATGTGTTGAATGTGATGGTGGCATTGTATGTGTTGAATGTGATGGTGGCGTTGTGCGTGTTGAATGTGATGGTGACGTTGTGTGTTGAATGTGATGGTGGCGTTGTATGTGTTGAATGTGATGGTGGCGTTGTACGTGTTGAATGTGATGGTGGCGTTGTATGTGTTGAATGTGATGGTGGCGTTGTACGTGTTGAATGTGTTGGTGGCGTTGTACGTGTTGAATGTGATGGTGGCATTGTACGTGTTGAATGTGATGGTGGCATTGTACATGTTGAATGTGATGGTGGCATTGTACGTGTTGAATGTGATGGTGGCGTTGTATATGTTGAATGTGTTGGTGGCGTTGTACGTGTTGAATGTGATGGTGGCATTGTACATGTTGAATGTGATGGTGGCATTGTACGTGTTGAATGTGATGGTGGCATTGTACGTGTTGAATGTGATGGTGGCGTTGTATATGTTGAATGTGTTGGTGGCGTTGTACGTGTTGAATATGTTGGTGCCATTGTACATGTTGAATGTGTTGGTGGCATTGTACGTGTTGAATGTGATGGTGGCATTGTACGTGTTGAATGTGATGGTGGCGTTGTACGTGTTGAATGTGTTGGTGGCATTGTACGTGTTGAATGTGATGGTGGCATTGTACGTGCTGAATGTGATGGTGGCATTGTACGTGTTGAATGTGATGGTGGCGTTGTATGTGACGGTGGCATTGTACGTGTTGAATGTGTTGGTGGCATTGTACGTGTTGAATGTGATGGTGGCATTGTACGTGCTGAATGTGATGGCGGCATTGTACGTGTTGAATGTGATGGTGGCGTTGTACGTGTTGAATGTGATGGTGGCGTTGTACGTGTTGAATGTGATGGTGGCGTTGTATGTGTTGAATGTGATGGTGGCGTTGTACGTGTTGAATGTGATGGTGGCGTTGTATGTGTTGAATGTGATTCTGTCGTTGTACGTGTTGAATGTGATGGTGGCGTTGTACGTGTTGAAAGTGTTGGTGGCATTGTACATGTTGAATGTGATGGTGGCGTTGTATGTGTTGAATGTGATGGTGGCATTGTACGTGTTGAATGTGATGGTGGCATTGTACGTGTTGAATGTGATGGTGGCATTGTACGTGTTGAATGTGATGGTGGCATTGTACGTGTTGAATGTGATGGTGGCATTGTACGTGTTGAATGTGATGGTGGCGTTGTACGTGTTGAATGTGATGGTGGCGTTGTCGGTGTTGAATGTGATGGTGGCGTTGTGTGTTGAACGTGATGGTGGCGTTCTATGTGTTGAATGTGATGGTGGCGTTGTATGTGTTGAATGTGATGGTGGCGTTGTATGTGTTGAATGTGTTGGTGGCGTTGTATGTGTTGAATGTGATGGTGGCATTGTATGTGTTGAATGTGATGGTGGCATTGTATGTGTTGAATGTGATGGTGGCGTTGTATGTGTTGAATGTGATGGTGGCGTTGTATGTGTTGAATGTGATGGTGGCGTTGTATGTGTTGAATGTGATGGTGGCATTGTATGTGTTGAATGTGATGGTGGCGTTGTATGTGTTGAATGTGATGGTGGCGTTGTATGTGTTGAATGTGATGGTGGCATTGTATGTGTTGAATGTGATGGTGGCGTTGTATGTGTTGAATGTGATGGTGGCATTGTATGTGTTGAATGTGATGGTGGCGTTGTATGTGTTGAATGTGATGGTGGCGTTGTATGTGTTGAATGTGATGGTGGCGTTGTATGTGTTGAATGTGATGGTGGCGTTGTACGTGTTGAATGTGATGGTGGCGTTGTATGTGTTGAATGTGATGGTGGCGTTGTACGTGTTGAATGTGATGGTGGCGTTGTACGTGTTGAATGTGATGGTGGCGTTATATGTGTTGAATGTGATGGTGGCGTTGTACGTGGTGAATGTGATGGTGGCATTGTATGTGTTGAATGTGATGGTGGCGTTGTACGTGTTGAATGTGATGGTGGCCTTGTACGTGTTGAAAGTGTTGGTGGCATTGTACATGTTGAATGTGATGGTGGCGTTGTATGTGTTGAATGTGATGGTGGCATTGTACGTGTTGAATGTGTTGGTGGCATTGTACGTGTTGAATGTGATGGTGGCGTTGTACGTGTTGAATGTGTTGGTGGCATTGTACGTGTTGAATGTGATGGTGGCATTGTACGTGTTGAATGTGATGGTGGCGTTGTACGTGTTGAATGTGATGGTGGCATTGTATGTGTTGAATGTGATGGTGGCATTGTACGTGTTGAATGTGATGGTGGCGTTGTATGTGTTGAATGTGATGGTGGCATTGTATGTGTTGAATGTGATGGTGGCGTTGTATGTGTTGAATGTGATGGTGGCGTTGTATGTGTTGAATGTGTTGGTGGCATTGTATGTGTTGAATGTGATTCTGGCTTTGTATGTGTTGAATGTGATGGTGGCATTGTATGTGTTGAATGTGATGGTGGCATTGTATGTGTTGAATGTGATGGTGGCGTTGTATGTGTTGAATGTGATGGTGGCGTTGTATGTGTTGAATGTGATGGTGGCATTGTATGTGTTGAATGTGATGGTGGCATTGTATGTGTTGAATGTGATGGTGGCGTTGTATGTGTTGAATGTGATGGTGGCGTTGTATGTGTTGAATGTGATGGTGGCATTGTACATGTTGAATGTGTTGGTGGCGTTGTATGTGTTGAATGTGATGGTGGCATTGTATGTGTTGAATGTGATGGTGGCGTTGTATGTGTTGAATGTGATGGTGGCGTTGTACATGTTGAATGTGATGGTGGCGTTGTATGTGTTGAATGTGATGGTGGCGTTGTACGTGTTGAATGTGATGGTGGCGTTGTACGTGTTGAATGTGATGGTGGCGTTGTATGTGTTGAATGTGATGGTGGCGTTGTATGTGTTGAATGTGATGGTGGCGTTGTATGTGTTGAATGTGATGGTGGCGTTGTATGTGTTGAATGTGATGGTGGCATTGTACATGTTGAATGTGTTGGTGGCGTTGTATGTGTTGAATGTGATGGTGGCGTTGTACGTGTTGAATGTGATGGTGGCGTTGTACGTGTTGAATGTGATGGTGGCGTTGTATGTGTTGAATGTGATGGTGGCGTTGTACGTGTTGAATGTGATGGTGGCGTTGTACGTGTTGAATGTGATGGTGGCGTTGTATGTGTTGAATGTGATGGTGGCGTTGTACGTGTTGAATGTGATGGTGGCATTGTACGTGTTGAATGTGATGGTGGCATTGTATGTGTTGAATGTGATGGTGGCGTTGTACGTGTTGAATGTGTTGGTGGCGTTGTGTGTTGAATGTGATGCTGGCGTTGTACGTGTTGAATGTGATGGTGGCGTTGTATATGTTGAATGTGTTGTTGGCGTTGTATGTGTTGAATGTGATGGTGGCATTGTATGTGTTGAATGTGATGGTGGCGTTGTACGTGTTGAATGTGATGGTGGCGTTGTGTGTTGAATGTGATGGTGGCGTTGTATGTGTTAAATGTGATGGTGGCGTTGTACGTGTTGAATGTGATGGTGGCGTTGTATGTGTTGAATGTGATGGTGGCGTTGTACGTGTTGAATGTGATGGTGGCATTGTATGTGTTGAATGTGATGGTGGCATTGTATGTGTTGAATGTGATGGTGGCGTTGTATGTGTTGAATGTGATGGTGGCGTTGTACGTGTTGAATGTGATGGTGGCATTGTATGTGTTGAATGTGATGGTGGCGTTGTATGTGTTGAATGTGATGGTGGCGTTGTATGTGTTGAATGTGATGGTGGCGTTGTATGTGTTGAATGTGATGGTGGCGTTGTATGTGTTGAATGTGATGGTGGCGTTGTATGTGTTGAATGTGATGGTGGCGTTGTATGTGTTGAATGTGATGGTGGCGTTGTATGTGTTGAATGTGATGGTGGCGTTGTATGTGTTGAATGTGATGGTGGCATTGTATGTGTTGAATGTGATGGTGGCATTGTATGTGTTGAATGTGATGGTGGCGTTGTATGTGTTGAATGTGATGGTGGCATTGTATGTGTTGAATGTGATGGTGGCGTTGTATGTGTTGAATGTGATGGTGGCGTTGTATGTGTTGAATGTGATGGTGGCATTGTATGTGTTGAATGTGTTGTACATGTGGCGTTGTGGCGTTGTATGTGTTGAATGTGATGGTGGCATTGTATGTGTTGAATGTGATGGTGGCGTTGTATGTGTTGAATGTGATGGTGGCGTTGTACATGTTGAATGTGATGGTGGCGTTGTATGTGTTGAATGTGATGGTGGCGTTGTACGTGTTGAATGTGATGGTGGCGTTGTACGTGTTGAATGTGATGGTGGCGTTGTATGTGTTGAATGTGATGGTGGCGTTGTACGTGTTGAATGTGATGGTGGCGTTGTATGTGTTGAATGTGATTCTGTCGTTGTACGTGTTGAATGTGATGGTGGCGTTGTACGTGTTGAAAGTGTTGGTGGCATTGTACATGTTGAATGTGATGGTGGCGTTGTATGTGTTGAATGTGATGGTGGCATTGTACGTGTTGAATGTGTTGGTGGCATTGTACGTGTTGAATGTGATGGTGGCATTGTACGTGTTGAATGTGTTGGTGGCATTGTACGTGTTGAATGTGATGGTGGCGTGTTTGTATGTGTTGAATGTGATGGTGGCGTTGTATGTGTTGAATGTGATGGTGGCGTTGTATGTGTTGAATGTGATGGTGGCGTTGTATGTGTTGAATGTGATGGTGGCGTTGTATGTGTTGAATGTGATGGTGGAGTTGTATGTGTGGTATGTGAGGGTGGCGAATGTGTTGAATGTGTTGGTGGCATTGTATGTGTTGAATGTGATGGTGGCGTTGTATGTGTTGAATGTGATGGTGGCGTTGTATGTGTTGAATGTGATGGTGGCATTGTATGTGTTGAATGTGATGGTGGCGTTGTATGTGTTGAATGTGATGGTGGCGTTGTATGTGTTGAATGTGATGGTGGCATTGTATGTGTTGAATGTGATGGTGGCATTGTATGTGTTGAATGTGATGGTGGCGTTGTATGTGTTGAATGTGATGGTGGCGTTGTATGTGTTGAATGTGATGGTGGCATTGTACATGTTGAATGTGATGGTGGCGTTGTATGTGTTGAATGTGATGGTGGCATTGTATGTGTTGAATGTGATGGTGGCGTTGTATGTGTTGAATGTGATGGTGGCGTTGTACATGTTGAATGTGATGGTGGCGTTGTATGTGTTGAATGTGATGGTGGCGTTGTACGTGTTGAATGAGATGGTGTGTTGAATGTGATGGTGGCGTTGTGTGTTGAATGTGATGGTGGCGTTGTATGTGTTGAATGTAATGGTGGCGTTGTACGTGTTGAATGTGATGGTGGCGTTGTATGTGTTGAATGTGATGGTGGCGTTGTACGTGTTGAATGTGATGGTGGCATTGTACATGTTGAATGTGTTGGTGGCGTTGTATGTGTTGAATGTGATGGTGGCATTGTACGTGTTGAATGTGATGGTGGCATTGTACGTGTTGAATGTGATGGTGGCGTTGTACGTGTTGAATGTGTTGGTGGCATTGTACGTGTTGAATGTGATGGTGGCATTGTACGTGTTGAATGTGATGGTGGCATTGTACGTGTTGAATGTGATGGTGGCATTGTACGTGTTGAATGTGATGGTGGCGTTGTACGTGTTGAATGTGTTGGTGGCATTGTACGTGTTGAATGTGATGGTGGCATTGTACGTGCTGAATGTGATGGTGGCATTGTACGTGTTGAATGTGATGGTGGCGTTGTACGTGTTGAATGTGATGGTGGCGTTGTACGTGTTGAATGTGTTGGTGGCGTTGTATGTGTTGAATGTGATGGTGGCATTGTATGTGTTGAATGTGATGGTTGCGTTGTATGTGATGAATGTGATTGTGGCATTGTACGTGTTGAATGTGATGGTGGCATTGTACGTGTTAAATGTGATGGTGGCATTGTACGTGTTGAATTTGTTGGTGGCATTGTACGTGTTGAATGTGATGGTGGCATTGTACGTGTTGAATGTGATGGTGGCGTTGTATATGTTGAATGTGCTGGTGACGTACGTGTTGAATGTGATGGTGGCGTTGTACGTGTTGAATGTGATGGTGGCGTTGTATGTGTTGAATGTGTTGGTGGCGTTGTACATGTTGAATGTGATGTTGGCGTTAAATGTGTTGAATGTGTTGGTGGCGTTGTATGTGTTGAATGTGATGGTGGCATTGTATGTGTTGAATGTGATGGTGGCGTTGTATGTGTTGAATGTGATGGTGGCATTGTATGTGTTGAATGTGATGGTGGCGTTGTATGTGTTGAATGTGATGGTGGCGTTGTATGTGTTGAATGTGATGGTGGCATTGTACATGTTGAATGTGTTGGTGGCGTTGTATGTGTTGAATGTGATGGTGGCATTGTATGTGTTGAATGTGATGGTGGCGTTGTATGTGTTGAATGTGATGGTGGCGTTGTACATGTTGAATGTGATGGTGGCGTTGTATGTGTTGAATGTGATGGTGGCGTTGTACGTGTTGAATGTGATGGTGGCGTTGTACGTGTTCAATGTGATGGTGGCGTTGTATGTGTTGAATGTGATGGTGGCGTTGTACGTGTTGAATGTGATGGTGGCGTTGTATGTGTTGAATGTGATTCTGTCGTTGTACGTGTTGAATGTGATGGTGGCCTTGTACGTGTTGAAAGTGTTGGTGGCATTGTACATGTTGAATGTGATGGTGGCGTTGTATGTGTTGAATGTGATGGTGGCATTGTACGTGTTGAATGTGTTGGTGGCATTGTACGTGTTGAATGTGATGGTGGCATTGTACGTGTTGAATGTGATGGTGGCGTTGTACGTGTTGAATGTGATGGTGGCATTGTATGTGTTGAATGTGATGGTGGCGTTGTATGTGTTGAATGTGATGGTGGCGTTGTATGTGTTGAATGTGATGGTGGCGTTGTATGTGTTGAATGTGATGGTGGCGTTGTATGTGTTGAATGTGATGGTAGCGTTGTATGTGTTGAATGTGTTGGTGGCATTGCATGTGTTGAATGTGATGGTGGCGTTGTATGTGTTGAATGTGATGGTGGCATTGTATGTGTTGAATGTGATGGTGGCATTGTATGTGTTGAATGTGATGGTGGCGTTGTATGTGTTGAATGTGATGGTGGCGTTGTATGTGTTGAATGTGATGGTGGCATTGTATGTGTTGAATGTGATGGTGGCATTGTATGTGTTGAATGTGATGGTGGCGTTGTATGTGTTGAATGTGATGGTGGCGTTGTATGTGTTGAATGTGATGGTGGCATTGTACATGTTGAATGTGTTGGTGGCGTTGTATGTGTTGAATGTGATGGTGGCATTGTATGTGTTGAATGTGATGGTGGCGTTGTATGTGTTGAATGTGATGGTGGCGTTGTACATGTTGAATGTGATGGTGGCGTTGTATGTGTTGAATGTGATGGTGGCGTTGTGCGTGTTGAATGTGATGGTGGCGTTGTACGTGTTGAATGTGATGGTGGCGTTATATGTGTTGAATGTGATGGTGGCATTGTACGTGTTGAATGTGATGGTGGCGTTGTACGTGTTGAATGTGATGGTGGCATTGTATGTGTTGAATGTGATGGTGGCGTTGTATATGTTGAATGTGTTGGTGGCGTTGTACGTGTTGAATGTGATGGTGGCATTGTACATGTTGAATGTGATGGTGGCATTGTACGTGTTGAATGTGATGGTGGCATTGTACGTGTTGAATGTGATGGTGGCGTTGTAAGTGTTGAATGTGATGGTGGCCTTGTACATGTTGAATGTGATGGTGGCATTGTACGTGATGAATGTGATGGAGGCATTGTATGAATGTGATGGTGGCATTGTACGTGTTGAATGTGATGGTGGCGTTGTACGTGTTGAATGTGTTGGTGGCATTGTACGTGTTGAATGTGATGGTGGCATTGTACGTGCTGAATGTGATGGTGGCATTGTACGTGTTGAATGTGATGGTGGCGTTGTACGTGTTGAATGTGACGGTGGCATTGTACGTGTTGAATGTGTTGGTGGCATTGTACGTGTTGAATGTGATGGTGGTATTGTACGTGTTAAATGTGATGGTGGCATTGTACGTGTTGAATGTGATGGTGGCATTGTACGTGTTGAATGTGATGGTGGCGTTGTACGTGTTGAATGTGATGGTGGCGTGTTGAATGTGATGGTGTACGTGTTGAATGTGATGGTGGCATTGTATGTGTTGAATGTGATGGTGGCTTTGTATGTGTTGAATGTGATGGTGGCGTTGTATGTGTTGAATGTGATGGTGGCGTTGTATGTGTTGAATGTGATGGTGGCGTTGTATGTGTTGAATGTGATGGTGGCGTTGTATGTGTTGAATGTGATGGTGGCATTGTATGTGTTGAATGTGATGGTGGCGTTGTATGTGTTGAATGTGATGGTGGCATTGTATGTGTTGAATGTGATGGTGGCGTTGTATGTGTTGAATGTGATGGTGGCGTTGTATGTGTTGAATGTGATGGTGGCGTTGTATGTGTTGAATGTGATGGTGGCGTTGTATGTGTTGAATGTGATGGTGGCGTTGTATGTGTTGAATGTATGGTGGCGTTGAATGTGATGGTGGCATTGTATGTGTTGAATGTGATGGTGGCGTTGTATGTGTTGAATGTGATGGTGGCGTTGTATGTGTTGAATGTGATGGTGGCGTTGTATGTGTTGAATGTGATGGTGGCGTTGTATGTGTTGAATGTGATGGTGGCGTTGTATGTGTTGAATGTGATGGTGGCATTGTATGTGTTGAATGTGATGGTGGTTGTATGTGTTGAATGTGATGGTGGCGTTGTATGTGTTGAATGTGATGGTGGCGTTGTATGTGTTGAATGTGATGGTGGCATTGTATGTGTTGAATGTGATGGTGGCATTGTATGTGTTGAATGTGATGGTGGCGTTGTATGTGTTGAATGTGATGGTGGCGTTGTATGTGTTGAATGTGATGGTGGCGTTGTATGTGTTGAATGTGATGGTGGCGTTGTATGTGTTGAATGTGATGGTGGCGTTGTAGGTGTTGAATGTGATGGTGGCGTTGTACGTGTTGAATGTGATGGTGGCGTTGTATGTGTTGAATGTGATGGTGGCGTTGTACGTGTTGAATGTGATGGTGGCGTTGTATGTGTTGAATGTGTTGGTGGCGTTGTACGTGTTGAATGTGATGGTGGCATTGTATGTGTTGAATGTGATGGTGGCATTGTATGTGTTGAATGTAATGGTGGCGTTGTATGTGTTGAATGTGATGGTGGCGTTGTATGTGTTGAATGTGATGGTGGAATTGTATGTGTTGAATGTGATGGTGGCGTTGTATGTGTTGAATGTGATGGTGGCATTGTACATGTTGAATGTGATGGTGGCGTTGTACGTGTTGAATGTGATGGTGGCGTTGTATGTGTTGAATGTGATGGTGGCATTGTATGTGTTGAATGTGATGGTGGCATTGTATGTGTTGAATGTGATGGTGGCGTTGTATGTGTTGAATGTGATGGTGGCGTTGTATGTGTTGAATGTGATGGTGGCGTTGTATGTGTTGAATGTGATGGTGGCGTTGTATGTGTTGAAAGTGATGGTGGCGTTGTATGTGTTGAATGTGATGGTGGCATTGTATGTGTTGAATGTGATGGTGGCGTTGTATGTGTTGAATTTGATGGTGGCATTATATGTGTTGAATGTGATGGTGGCATTGTATGTGTTGAATGTGATGGTGGCGTTGTACGTGTTGAATGTGATGGTGGCGTTGTATGTGTTGAATGTGATGGTGGCATTGTATGTGTTAAATGTGATGGTGGCGTTGTACATGTTGAATGTGTTGGTGGCATTGTATGTGTTGAATGTGATGGTGGCGTTGTATGTGTTGAATGTGAATGTGTTGAATGTGATGGTGGCATTGCGTGTTGAATGTGATGGTGGCGTTGTACGTGTTGAATGTGATGGTGGCATTGTTGTTATGTGTTGTACGTGTTGAATGTGATGGTGGCATTGTACGTGTTTGTACATTGTATGTGTTGAATGTGATGGTGGCGTTGTACGTGGTGAATGTGATGGTGGCGTTGTGTGTTGAATGTGTTGGTGGCGTTGTATGTGTTGAATGTGATGGTGGCGTTGTACATGTTGAATGTGATGGTGGCGTTGTACGTGTTGAATGTGATGGTGACGTTGTGTGTTGAATGTGATGGTGGCGTTGTATGTGTTGAATGTGATGGTGGCGTTGTACGTGTTGAATGTGATGGTGGCGTTGTATGTGTTGAATGTGATGGTGGCGTTGTACGTGTTGAATGTGTTGGTGGCGTTGTACATGTTGAATGTGATGGTGGCGTTGTACGTGTTGAATGTGATGGTGGCGTTGTACGTGTTGAATGTGATGGTGGCGTTGTATGTGTTGAATGTGTTGGTGGCGTTGTACATGTTGAATGTGATGGTGGCGTTGTATGTGTTGAATGTGTTGGTGGCGTTGTATGTGTTGAATGTGATGGTGGCCTTGTATGTGTTGAATGTGATGGTGGCGTTGTATGTGTTGAATGTGATGGTGGCATTGTATGTGTTGAATGTGATGGTGGCGTTGTATGTGTTGAATGTGATGGTGGCGTTTGTGAATGTGTTGAATGTGATGGTGGCGTTGTATGTGTTAAATGTGATGGTGGCGTTGTACGTGTTGAATGTGATGGTGGCGTTGTATGTGTTGAATGTGATGGTGGCGTTGTACGTGTTGAATGTGATGGTGGCGTTGTACATGTTGAATGTGTTGGTGGCGTTGTATGTGTTGAATGTGATGGTGGCATTGTATGTGTTGAATGTGATGGTGGCGTTGTACGTGTTGAATGTGATGGTGACGTTGTGTGTTGAATGTGATGGTGGCGTTGTATGTGTTGAATGTGATGGTGGCGTTGTACGTGTTGAATGTGATGGTGGCGTTGTATGTGTTGAATGTGATGGTGGCGTTGTACGTGTTGAATGTGTTGGTGGCGTTGTACGTGTTGAATGTGATGGTGGCATTGTACGTGTTGAATGTGATGGTGGCATTGTACATGTTGAATGTGTTGGTGGCATTGTACGTGTTGAATGTGATGGTGGCATTGTACGTGTTGAATGTGATGGTGGCATTGTACGTGTTGAATGTGATGGTGGCATTGTACGTGTTGAATGTGATGGTGGCATTGTACGTGTTGAATGTGATGGTGGCGTTGTATATGTTGAATGTGTTGGTGGCGTTGTACGTGTTGAATATGTTGGTGCCATTGTACATGTTGAATGTGTTGGTGGCATTGTACGTGTTGAATGTGATGGTGGCATTGTACGTGTTGAATGTGATGGTGGCGTTGTACGTGTTGAATGTGTACGTGTTGAATGTGTTGGTGGCATTGTACGTGTTGAATGTGATGGTGGCATTGTACGTGCTGAATGTGATGGTGGCATTGTACGTGTTGAATGTGATGGTGGCGTTGTACGTGTTGAATGTGACGGTGGCATTGTACGTGTTGAATGTGTTGGTGGCATTGTACGTGTTGAATGTGATGGTGGCATTGTACGTGCTGAATGTGATGGCGGCATTGTACGTGTTGAATGTGATGGTGGCGTTGTACGTGTTGAATGTGATGGTGGCGTTGTACGTGTTGAATGTGTTGGTGGCGTTGTATGTGTTGAATGTGATGGTGGCATTGTATGTGTTGAATGTGATGGTGGCGTTGTATGTGTTGAATGTGATGGTGGCATTGTACGTGTTGAATGTGATGGTGGCATTGTACGTGTTAAATGTGATGGTGGCATTGTACGTGTTGAATGTGTTGGTGGCATTGTACGTGTTGAATGTGATGGTGGCATTGTACGTGTTGAATGTGATGGTGGCGTTGTATATGTTGAATGTGCTGGTGACGTACGTGTTGAATGTGATGGTGGCGTTGTACGTGTTGAATGTGATGGTGGCGTTGTATGTGTTGAATGTGTTGGTGGCGTTGTGCAAGTTGAATGTGATGGTGGCGTTGTACGTGTTGAATGTGATGGTGGCGTTGTACATGTTGAATGTGATGGTGGCGTTAAATGTGTTGAATGTGTTGGTGGCGTTGTATGTGTTGAATGTGATGGTGGCATTGTATGTGTTGAATGTGATGGTGGCGTTGTATGTGTTGAATGTGATGGTGGCGTTGTACGTGTTGAATGTGATGGTGGCGTTGTATGTGTTGAATGTGATGGTGGCGTTGTATGTGTTGAATGTGATGGTGGCATTGTACGTGTTGAATGTGATGGTGGCGTTGTATGTGTTGAATGTGATGGTGGCGTTGTATGTGTTGAATGTGTTGGTGGCGTTGTACGTGCTGAATGTGATGGTGGCATTGTACGTGTTGAATGTGATGGTGGCATTGTACGTGTTGAATGTGATGGTGGCATTGTACGTGTTGAATGTGATGGTGGCATTGTACGTGTTGAATGTGATGGTGGCGTTGTATGTGTTGAATGTGATGGTGGCATTGTACGTGTTGAATGTGATGGTGGCATTGTACGTGTTGAATGTGATGGTGGCGTTGTATGTGTTGAATGTGATGGTGGCGTTGTACGTGCTGAATGTGATGGTGGCATTGTATGTGTTGAATGTGATGGTGGCATTGTACGTGTTGAATGTGATGGTGGCGTTGTATGTGTTGAATGTGATGGTGGCATTGTACGTGTTGAATGTGATGGTGGCATTGTACGTGTTGAATGTGATGGTGGCATTGTATGTGTTGAATGTGATGGTGGCGTTGTACGTGTTCAATGTGATAGTGGCGTTATTATTATTGGTGTGTGTGTGTACTCACCTAGTTACTCAACTAGGTGAGTAACTAGGTGAGTACACACACACACACCACGCACAGACAGGGACCAGAGTCACAGAGGGAGAGGCAATGGGAGGAGGAAAGGGCAAAATCAGTGTTTATCCATGGGCTTCAGGAGAGAGTGGAAAGGACACACACTGAAAGACGGCAGGCAGACAGAAAAGAGATCGAGAACATCATCACAGAAATAGGTGAAGAAGACATGGACAAGATTGTAAATTTTCAGAGAGTAAGGGGGTACTTGAAGGGGAGAAAATGACCGATCAAGCTGATTCTCAGGACAGAAACAGAGCGAAGCAGGATCCTCCAAGAGAAACCACTGTTGAAGTACTCGGAAGAGTACAAGAGGGTGTTCCTAGACAGAGACAGAACACAAACAGAACGACAGCAGCTGAGGGAGAGGACAAAAAAGTGAAAGGAGCTAGGAAAGGAGACAAGGATGGAACCAGCAGAGGTCAATCAGAGCAGGACAGAACAGCAAGGGCAAGCACACACAGAACCATCCTCAGAACCCCACAACATATCACACCATCCCAACACTACAATCTACAATCCATACTCACAGCTTCCACCCAACACCCAGCTATAGAATCCCACAGTATGCTACCAGGTCTCCCACCCTCACAGGCCCCCCAAACCACATTGTTGGAGAGGAAACTGAAGGTATGGTACACAAATGCTGATGGAATAACAAATAAGTGGGAGGAGTGGCACGAAAGAGTCAAAGAGGCATCACCAGACATCATAGCTCTCATAGAAACCAGGCTTACAGGTATGATAACAGATGCCATCTTTCCAACGGGATACCAGATCCTGAGGAAAGACAGAGGGAACAGGGGGGTGGAGGAGTGGCATGACTGATCAAAAACTGATGGAATTTTGATGAGCTGGAGAGAGGAGACAGCGGAGAAGCAAGCAATTACATAGCAGGAATGCTTCACTCTGGAGGTCCCAAAGTGGTAATTGCAGTGATGTATAACCCACCATAGAACAGCAGGAGGCCAAGGCAAGAGTACGATGAGAGCAATAGAGCGATGGTTGGCACACTGGCTAGAGTGGCCAGAAGAGCTCATGCACACAGGGCAAAGCTCCTGATCATGGGTGACTTTTAACCACATGGAAATCGATTGGGAGAAGTTGGAGCCGCATGGGGGCCAAGATACATGGAGGGCTAAGATGATGGAGGTGGTACTGGAAAACTTCATGTACCAACACGTGAGGGACACTACAAGAGAGAGAGGAGAGGATGAACCAGCAAGACTGGACCTAGTATTCACCTTGAGTAGTGCAGATATTGAGGACATCACATACGAAAGACCCCTTGGTTCCAGCGATCATGTGGTTTTAATCTTCAAATACACGGTAGAGCTACAAGTGGAGGGTAAAGCAGGAAGGCCAGGGTGAATGAAGCCAAACTACAAGAAAGGGGACTACACGGGAATGAGGAACTTTCTGAATGGGGTTCAGTGGGACAGAGAACTGGCAGGGAAGCCAGTTAATGAGATGATGGAATATGTAACAACCATGTGCAAGGAGGCTGAGGAGAGGTTTGTACCCAAGGGTAACAGGAATAATGAAAAAGCCAGGATGAGCCCATGGTTCACCCGAAGGTGTAGGGAGGCAAAAAGCAAGTGTGCTAGGGAATGGAAGAAATATAGAAGGAAAGGACCCAGGAGAATAAGGAGAGCAGTCATAGAGCCAGAAATGAATATGCACAGATAAGAAGGGAGGCCCAACGACAATATGAAAACGACATAGCAGCGAAAGCCAGATCTGTCCTGAAGCTGATATACAGCCACATCAGGAGGAAAACAACAGTCAAGGACCAGGTAATCAGGCTAAGGAAGGAAGGAGGAGAGACAACAAGAAATGACTGTGAAGTATGTGAGGAACTCAGCAAGAGATTCAAAGAAGTGTTCACAGAGGAGACAGAAAGGGCTCCAGAAAGACGGAGAGGTGGGGTACACCACCAAGTGCTGGACACAGTACACACATCCGAGGAAGAAGTGAAGAGGCTTCTGAGTGAGCTAGATACCTCAAAGGCAATGGGGCCGGATAACATCTCTCCATAGGTCCTGAGAGAGGGAGCAGAGGCGCAGTGTGTACTCCTAACAACAATATTCAGTACATCTACAGAAACAGGTAGATTGCCTGAGGCATGGAAGACAGCAAATGTAGTCCCAATCTTTAAAAACGGAGACAGACATGAAGCACTAAATTACAGACCAGTGTCACTGACATGTATAGTATGCAAAGTCACGGAGAAGATTATCAGGAGAAGAGTGGTGGAACACCTAGAAATGATCTCATCAACAGCAGCCAACATGGTTTCAGGGACGGGAAATCCTGTGTCACAAACCTACTGGAGTTCTATGACATGGTGACAGCAGTAAGACAAGAGAGAGAGGGGTGGGTGGATTGCATTTTCTTGGACTGCAAGAAGGCATTTGACACAGTTCCACACAAGAGATTAGTGCAAAAACTGGAGGACCAAGCAGGGATAACAGGGAAGGCACTACAATGAATCAGGGAATACTTGTCAGGAAGACAGCAGCGAGTCATGGTACATGGCGAAGTGTCAGAGTGGGCAACTGTGACCAGCAGGGTCCCACAAGGGTCAGTCCTAGGACCAGTGCTGTTTCTGGTATTTGTGAACGACATGACGGAAGGAATAGACTCCGAAGTGTCTCTGTTTGCAGATGATGTGAAGTTGATGAGAAGAATTCATTCAATCGAAGACCAGGCAGAACTACAAAGGGATCTGGACAGGCTGCAGACCTGGTCCAGCAATTGGCTCCTGGAGTTCAACCCCACCAAGTGCAAAGTCATGAAAATTGGGGATTGGCAAAGAGGACCGCAGACAGAATACAGTCTAGGGGGCCAGAGACTACAAACCTCACTCAAGGGAAAAAGGTCTTGGGGCGAGTATAACACCAGGCACATCTCCTGAAGCGCACATCAACCAAATAACTGCTGTAACATATGGGCGCCTAGCAAACCTCAGAACAGCATTCCAACATCTTAATAAAGAATCGTTCACCACCCTGTACACCGTGTACATTAGGCCCATATTGGAGTATGCAGCACCAGTTTGGTACCCACACCTAGCCAAGCATGTAAAGAAACTAGAGAAAGTGCAAAGGTTTGCAACAAGACTAGTCCCAGAGCTAAGAGGTATGTCCTACGAGGAGAGGTTAAGGGAAATCAACCTTATGACACTGGAGGACAGGAGAGATAGGGGGGACATAAAAACGACATACAAAATACTGAGAGGAATTGACAAGGTGGACAAAGACAGGATGTTCCAGAGATGGGACACAGCAACAGAGAGACACAGTTGGAAGTTAAAGATACAGATGAATCACAGGAATGTTATGAAGTACTTCTTCAGCCACAGAGTAGTCAGGAAGTGGAGTAGTTTGGGAAGCGATGTAGTGGAGGCAGGATCCATACATAGCTTTAAGCAGAGGTATGATAAAGCTCACGGTTCAGGGAAAGTGTTACAAAAAACGCGATTTCTAATAAGCATAGAGATCTCCAGTGAATACTAGAAAGGACTGCCCTTCTAGCATCCAGCCTGTTACTGGGTCTTCGTAACAAGTAGTTAGTATCCTGGTTCAATTATCCATTAGAATTCAGTAAGATTCAATAGTGCTTCAGGCTTACAACTGGTAGGCTACTAACTAAAGAAATTAAAATTTAATAAGTTTATTAATAACAATTAAGTTGTCTAGGCGTACATTATCAAAGTACATTAAAGTAATCAAAATCAAAATAATTACTTCTCTGGTGTACAGTAGTATTGTGCTGAAGGCACATATCACATCATAATGGCTTTTAAGTACCGTCTGGTACAGTTAACATTTAATAACATAATACATATATATACAAGTAAGTTTGTGTGTATGTGTAAGTGCTCTAAGTAGTTTGCTATGTCTCAAGACTCGACTAGACTTAACCAGTGACTGACTAAAAGTCCTCACGAAAACTAACTTCTTGAGCAACCTGGCAATCAGAACAGCTTGCTTGAACAATAAGGCGACTGTTAAGCCGTACAATATAACAAGCAACTGCGACACAGAATCAGGAACAAGGAGATAATATAAGGACACTAAGTAGGGACCATCTGCAGATCCTAAACAAAAGTCACAAAACTCCCATATTACTGAATCTAAGTTCAGCATTAGAAAATCCCCGACTGTGACAGTACACAGATACCAATACAAATTAGGTCAGAAGCTACAGCTCAGGATCTGAGTTTCTCAGAGTGTCAATGTAACACACAACCTCAGTACAATGTCGAAAATCACTAAGTCTAGACTATGTTCTGTGAACAGAGTTACACAGAACCAACAACAAGAAAGCGACAGAGACGATCTTCCAACAAAGACCAGCAAGGGAGAGCTAGAAGCATGTCTTGCTAGAAGAACGTCAAACAGACAAGAGAGAGAGCACAGGCCAGGCAGACTACTCCAGGTGAGATGTGATCAACCCCCTGATCACGTGACTCTCCATGGACTGCTGCTGCCCAGCAACACAGAGAAGCCGGCAGCATAACGAGCGGAGAGAAAACACAGTAGTTAGACAATGCTGTCAGCTACTTAACACTTGAACTATGAACACTGAATAATATATAAACGTTATATCCTACCTAATAATATAACTAAGTTAAATAATAATATAAAGCAATATATTTATGATTTAGCTAATATCCCAAATATAAGCAATATAAAATTATATGAACAGGTAATATACATTATATACATTGTGGCCCATTCAGGGGTCGCAATAGTGACCTAGTAGCGACCAGTGAAGAGGCGGGGCCAGGAGCTTGGACTCGACCCCTGCAACCTCAACTAGGTGAGTACACACACACACACACACACACACACACACACACACACACACACACACACACACACACACACACACACACACACACACACTGCAGAGGTCTTAAAGCTCAACAAGCGTTGAAGTGACTTGCATCTGGTATTGTTTATATTATTTACTCCGTAGCCACCAGCTAAGATGGATTAGATTTTCTACTAATAACATATTGAGGTCTGTCTTCCTCTCTCTTACATACATCAGATCTTGCTTTCCTTCAAGCAAGGAAGGTCTATAGTGATGTATGCATGACTTTACATGTGACTGCGCTAATTACTGAGACTTTGAGGTACAATTAATGGTGGTGGGGATATAATAAGTTAGAAGTTCAGGTGAAGTGTAGTATCGTCGTGCCTCAGTAGTTGCTTGTATGTCCTAATACTGTACTTTATCTAACATATTGCTGGTAATTTTACCAATACTGATATATCAAGACCCATGGACAGGTGGCACGACTCACACGTTGCACTGTAGGTGCCACCCATGAGGGTTGTTATACAACTGATGAGAGGTATCCTAAAATGTGGATTAAAGTAAACCGTTAGGGTATATACACGCGACTTTCTCAATGGCTGCTTGCTAGGCAAGTACCAAGGCTTAATTTAGGCCTCGTTTGTTTACTCATCTGAGTTTATCGTAACTAGAGTCCAACTTATTGTAAGAACCATTGTTAGTGCTAGAGGTCATACTTGTGAATAACTAGGATCTTCAACACTTGCTAAAGTAACTCTTGACAATATTGAAATATTGAAACAATAGCTTACGTATTCCTTGTGTAAACGTTCACTTGTGTAAAGGTTCACTTGTGTAAAGGTTCACTTGTGTAAAGGTTCACTTGCGTAAAGGTTCACTTGTGTAAAGGTTCACTTGTGTAAAGGTTCACTTGTGAAAAGGTTCACTTGTGTAAAGGTTCACTTGTGTAAAGGTTCACTTGTGTAAAGGTTCACTTGTGTAAAGGTTCACCTGTGTAAAGGATCACTTGTGTAAAGGTTCACTTGTGTAAAGGTTCACTTGTGTAAAGGTTCACTTGTGTAAAGGTTCACTTGTGTAAAGGATCACTTGTGTAAAGGTTCACTTGTGTAAAGGTTCACTTGTGTAAAGGTTCACTTTTGTAAAGGTTCACTTGTGTAAAGGTTCACTTGTGTAAAGGATCACTTGGGTAAAGGTTCACTTGTGTAAAGGTTCACTTGTGTAAAGGTTCACTTGTGTAAAGGTTCACTTGTGTAAAGGTTCACTTGTGTAAAGGTTCACTTGTGTAAAGGATCACTTGTGTAAAGGTTCACTTGTGTAAAGGTTCACTTGTGTAAAGGTACACTTGTGAAAAGGCTCACTTGTGTAAAGGTTCACTTGTGTAAAGGTTCACTTGTGTAAAGGCTCACTTGTGTAAAGGTTCACTTGTGTAAAGGTTTACTTGTGTAAAGGTTCACTTGTGTAAAGGTTTACTTGTGTAAAGGTTCACTTGTGTAAAGGTTTACTTGTGTAAAGGTTCACTTGTGTAAAGGTTTACTTGTGTAAAGGTTTACTTGTGTACAGGTTCACTTGTGTAAAGGTTTACTTGTGTAAAGGTTTACTTGTGTAAAGGTTCACTTGTGTAAAGGTTTACTTGTGTAAAGGTTCACTTGTGTAAAGGTTCACTTGTGTAAAGGTTCACTTGTGTAAAAGTTCACTTGTGCAAAGGTTCACTTGTGTAAAGGTTCACTTGTGTGAAGGTTCACTTGTGTAAAGGTTCACTTGTGTAAAGGTTCACTTGTTTAAAGGTTAACTTGTGTAAAGGTTCACTTGTTTAAAGGTTCACTTGTGTAAAGGTTCACTTGTGCAAAGGTTCACTTGTGTAAAGGTTCACTTGTGCAAAGGTTCACGTGTGTAAAGGTTCACTTGTGTAAACGTTCACTTGTGTAAAGGTTCACCTGTGTAAAGGTTCACATGTGTAAAGGTTTACTTGTGTAAAGGTTCACTTGTGTAAAGGTTCACTTCTTTAAAGGTTCACATGTGTAAAGGTTCACTTGTGTAAAGGTTCACTTGTGTAAAGGATCACTTGGGTAAAGGTTCACTTGTGTAAAGGTTCACTTGTGTAAAGGTTCACTTTTGTAAAGGTTCACTTGTGTAAAGGTTCACTTGTGTAAAGGATCACTTGTGTAAAGGTTCACTTGTGTAAAGGTTCACTTGTGTAAAGGTTCACTTGTGTAAAGGTTCACTTGTGTAAAGGTTCACTTGTGTAAAGGATCACTTGTGTAAAGGTTCACTTGTGTAAAGGTTCACTTATGTAAAGGTACACTTGTGTAAAGGCTCACTTGTGCAAAGGTTCACTTGTATAAAGGTTCACTTGTGTAAAGGCTCACTTGTGTAAAGGTTCACTTGTGTAAAGGTTTACTTGTGTAAAGGTTCACTTGTGTAAAGGTTTCCTTGTGTAAAGGTTCACTTGTGTAAAGGTTTACTTGTGTAAAGGTTCACTTGTGTAAAGGTTTACTTGTGTAAAGGTTCACTTGTGTACAGGTTCACTTGTGTAAAGGTTTACTTGTGTAAAGGTTTACTTGTGTAAAGGTTCACTTGTGTAAAGGTTTACTTGTGTAAAGGTTCACTTGTGTAAAGGTTCACTTGTGTAAAGGTTCACTTGTGTAAAAGTTCACTTGTGCAAAGGTTCACTTGTGTAAAGGTTCACTTGTGTAAAGGTTCACTTGTGTAAAGGTTCACTTGTGTAAAGGTTCACTTGTTTAAAGGTTAACTTGTGTAAAGGTTCACTTGTTTAAAGGTTCACTTGTGTAAAGGTTCACTTGTGCAAAGGTTCACTTGTGTAAAGGTTCACTTGTGCAAAGGTTCACGTGTGTAAAGGTTCACTTGTGTAAACGTTCACTTGTGTAAAGGTTCACCTGTGTAAAGGTTCACATGTGTAAAGGTTTACTTGTGTAAAGGTTCACTTGTGTAAAGGTTCACTTCTTTAAAGGTTCACATGTGCAAAGGTTCACTTGTGTAAAGGTTCACTTGTGTAAAGGTTCGCTTGTTTAAAGGTTCACTTGTGTAAAGGTTCACTTGTGTAAAGGTTCACATGTGTAAAGGTTCACTTGTGTAAAGGTTCACTTGCGTAAAGGTTCACTTGTGTAAAGGTTCGCTTGTGTAAAGGTTCACATGTGTAAAGGTTCACTTGTGTAAAGGTTCACTTGCATAAAGGTTCACTTGTGTAAAGGTTCGCTTGTGTAAAGGTTCACATGTGTAAAGGTTCACTTGCGTAAAGGTTCACTTGTGTAAAGGTTCGCTTGTTTAAAGGTTCACTTGTGTAAAGGTTCACATGTGTAAAGGTTCACTTGTGTAAAGGTTCACTTGCGTAAAGGTTCACTTGTGTAAAGGTTCGCTTGTGTAAAGGTTCACATGTTTAAAGGTTCAATTGTTTAAAGGTTCACTTGTGTAAAGGTTCACATGTGTAAAGGTTTACTTGTGCAAAGGTTCACTTATGTAAAGGTTCACTTGTGTAAAGTTCACTTGTGTAAAGGTTCCCATGTGTAAAGGTTCACTTGTGTAAAGTTCACATGTGTAAAGGTTCACTTGCGTAAAGGTTCACTTGTGTAAAGGATCACTTGTGTAAAGGTTCACTTGTGTAAAGGTTCACTTGTGTAAAGGTTCACATGTGTAAAGGTTCACTTGGGTAAAGGTTCACTTGTGTAAAGGTTCACTTATGTAAAGGTTCACTTGTGTAAAGGATCACTTGTGTAAAGGTTCACTTGTGTAAAGGTTCACTTGTGTAAAGGTTCACATGTGTAAAGGTTCACTTGCGTAAAGGTTCACTTGTGTAAAGGTTCACATCTGTAAAGGTTCACTTGTGTAAAGGTTCACTTGTGTAAAGGTTCACATGCGTAAAGGTTCACATGTGTAAAGGTTCACTTGTGTAAAGGTTCACTTGCGTAAAGGTTCACTTGTGTAAAGGTTCACTTGTGTAAAGGGTCAATTGTGTAAAGGATCATATGTGTAAAGGTTCATTTGTGTAAAGGTTCACATGTGTAAAGGTTCACTTGTTTAAAGGTTCACTTGTGTAAAGGTTCACTTGTGTAAAGGTTCACTTGTGTAAAGGTTCACTTGTGTAAAGGTTCACATGTGCAAAGATTCACTTGTGCAAAGGTTCACTTGTGTAAAGGTTCACATGTGCAAAGACTCACTTGTGCAAAGGTTCACTTGTGTAAAGGTTCACTTGTGTAAAGGTTCACATGTGTAAAGGTTCACTTGTCTAAAGGTTAACTTGTGTAAAGGTACACATGTGTAAAGGTTCACTTGTGTAAAGGTTCACATGTGTAAATGTTCACATGTGAAAAGGTTTACTTGTGTAAGGGTTCACATGTGTAAAGGTTCACTTGTGTAAAGGTTCCTTTGCATAAAGGATCACATGTGTAAAGGTTCACTTGTGCAAAGGTTCACTTGTGTAAAGGTTCACATGTGTAAAGGTTCACTTGTTTAAAGGTTCCCTTGTGTAAAGGTTCACATGTGTAAAGGTTCACATGTGTAAAGGTTCACTTGTGTAAAGGTTCACTTGTGTAAAGGTTCACTTGTGTAAAGGTTCACTTGCACAAAGATTCACTTGTGTAAAGGTTCACATGTGTAAAGGTTCACTTGTGTAAAGGTTCACTTGCGTAAAGGTTCACATGTGTAAAGGTTAACTTGTGTAAAGGTTCACTTGTGTAAAGGTTCACTTGTGTAAAGGTTCACATGTGTAAAGGTTCACTTTTGTAAAGGTTCACTTGTGCAAAGGTTCACTTGTGTAAAGGTTCACATGTGTAAAGGTTCACTTGTGTAAAGGTTCACTTGTGTAAAGGTTCACTTGTGTAAAGGTTCACTTGTGTAAAGCTTCACATGTATAAAGGTTCACTTGTGTAAAGGTTCACTTGTGTAAAGGTTCACTTGTGTAAAGGTTCACTTGTGTAAAGGTTCACTTGTGTAAAAATTCACTTGTGTAAAGGTTCACTTGTGTAAAGGTTCACTTGTGTAAAGGTTCAATTGTGTAAAGGTTCACTTGTGTAAAGGTTCACTTGTGTAAAGGTTCACTTATGTAAAGGTTCACTTGTGTAAAGGCTCACTTGTGTAAAGGTTCACATGTGTAAAGGTTCACATGTACAAAGGTTCACTTGTGTAAAGGTTCACTTGTGTAAAGGTTCACATGTGCAAAGGTTCACTTGTGTAAAGCTTCACCTGTGTAAAGGTTCACTTGCGTAAAGGTTCACATGTGTAAAGGTTCACTTGTGTAAAGGTTCACTTGTGTAAAGATTTATTGTGTAAAGGTTCACTTGTGTAAAGGTTCACTTGTGTAAAGGTTCACTTGTGTAAAGATTTATTGTGTAAAGGTTCACTTGTGTAAAGGTTCACTTGTGTAAAGGTTCACCTGTGTAAAGATTTATTGTGTAAAGGTTCACTTGTGTAAAGATTTATTGTGTAAAGGTTCACTTGTGTAAAGGTTCACTTGTGTAAAGGTTCACTTGTGTAAAGATTTATTGTGTAAAGGTTCACTTGTGTAAAGGTTCACTTGTGTAAAGATTTATTGTGTAAAGGTTCACTTGTGTAAAGGTTCACTTGTGTAAAGGTTCACTTGTGTAAAGGTTCACTTGTGTAAAGATTTATTGTGTAAAGGTTCACTTGTGTAAAGGTTCACTTGTGTAAAGGTTCACTTGTGTAAAAATTTATTGTGTAAAGGTTCACTTGTGTAAAGGTTCACTTGTGTAAAGGTTCACTTGTGTAAAGATTTATTGTGTAAAGGTTCACTTATGTAAAGGTTCACTTGCGCAAAGGTTCACTTGTCTAAAGATTCACTTGTGTAAAGGTTCACTTGTGTAAAGGTTCACTTGTGTAAAGATTCACTTGTGTAAAGATTCACTTGTGTAAAGGTTCACTTGTGTAAAGGTTCACTTGTGTAAAGGTTCACTTGTGTAAAGGTTCACTTGTGTAAAGGCTCACTTGTGTAAAGGTTCACTTGTGTAAAGGTTCACTTGTGTAAAGGTTCACTTGTGTAAAGGTTCACTTGTGTAAAGATTCACTTGTGTAAAGGTTAACTTGTGTAAAGGTTCACTTGTGTAAAGGTTCACTTGTGAAAAGGCTCACTTGTGTAAAGGTTCACTTGTGTAAAGATTCACTTGTGTAAAGGTTCACTTGTGTAAAGGTTCACTTGTGTAAAGGTTAACTTGTGTAAAGGTTCACTTGTGTAAAGGTTCACTTGTGTAAAGGTTCACTTGTGTAAAGGTTCACTTGTGTAAAGGTTCACTTGTGTGAAGGTTCACTTGTGTAAAGGTTCACTTGTGTAAAGGTTCACTTGTGTAAAGGTTCCCTTGTGTAAAAGTGCACTTGTGTAAAGGTTCACTTGTGTAAAGGCTCACTTGTGTAAAGGTTCACTTGTGTAAAGGTTCACTTGTGTAAAGGTTCACTTGTATAAAGGTTCACTTGTGTAAAGGTTCACTTGTGTAAAGATTCACTTGTGTAAAGGTTCACTTGTGTAAAGGTTCACTTGTGTAAAGATTCACTTGTGTAAAGGTTCACTTGTGTAAAGGTTCACTTGTGTAAAGGTTCACTTGTGTAAAGGTTCACTTGTGTAAAGGTTCACTTGTGTAAAGGTTCACTTGTGTAAAGGCTCACTTGTGTAAAGGTTCACTTGTGTAAAGGTTCACTTGTGTAAAGGTTCACTTGTGTAAAGGTTCACTTGTGTAAAGGTTCACCTGTGTAAAGATTCACTTGTGTAAAGGTTCACTTGTGTAAAGGTTCACTTGTGTAAAGGTTCACTTGTGTAAAGATTCACTTGTGTGAAGGTTCACTTGTGTAAAGGTTCACTTGTGTAAAGATTCACTTGTGTAAAGGTTCACTTGTGTAAAGGTTCACTTGTGTAAAGGTTCACTTTTGTAAAGGCTCACTTGTGTAAAGGTTCACTTGTGTAAAGGTTCACTTGTGTAAAGGTTCACTTGTGTAAAGGTTCACTTGTGTAAAGGTTCACCTGTGTAAAGATTCACTTGTGTAAAGGTTCACTTGTGTAAAGGTTCACTTGTGTAAAGATTCACTTGTGTAAAGGTTCACTTGTGTAAAGGTTCACTTGTGTAAAGGTTCACATCTAATATAGTGTGTTCACTGTAATATAGTGTTCACTGTAATATAGTGTGTTCACTGTAATATAGTGTATTCGCTGTAATATAATGTTCACTGTAATATAGTGTGTTCACTGTAATATAGTGTGTTCACTGTAATATAGTGTGTTCACTGTAATATAGTGTGTTCACTGTAATATAGTGTGTTCACTGTAATATAGTGTTCACTGTAATATAGTGTGTTCACTGTAATATAGTGTTCACTGTAATATAGTGTGTTCGCTGTAATATAGTGTGTTCACTGTAATATAGTGTGTTCGCTGTAATATAGTGTGTTCACTGTAATATAGTGTGTTCACTGTAATATAGTGTGTTCACTGTAATATAGTGTGTTCACTGTAATATAGTGTTCACTGTAATATAGTGTGTTCACTGTAATATAGTGTTCACTGTAATATAGTGTGTTCGCTGTAATATAGTGTGTTCACTGTAATATAGTGTGTTCGCTGTAATATAGTGTGTTCACTGTAATATAGTGTGTTCACTGTAATATAGTGTGTTCACTGTAATATAGTGTGTTCACTGTAATATAGTGTTCACTGTAATATAGTGTGTTCACTGTAATATAGTGTTCACTGTAATATAGTGTTCACTGTAATATAGTGTTCACTGTAATATAGTGTTCACTGTAATATAGTGTGTTCACTGTAATATAGTGTTCACTGTAATATAGTGTTCACTGTAATATAGTGTTCACTGTAATATAGTGTGTTCACTGTAATATAGTGTTCACTGTAATATAGTGTTCACTGTAATATAGTGTGTTCACTGTAATATAGTGTGTTCACTGTAATATAGTGTTCACTGTAATATAGTGTGTTCGCTGTAATATAGTGTGTTCACTGTAATATAGTGTTCACTGTAATATAGTGTGTTCGCTGTAATATAGTGTGTTCACTGTAATATAGTGTGTTCGCTGTAATATAGTGTGTTCACTGTAATATAGTGTGTTCGCTGTAATATAGTGTGTTCACTGTAATATAGTGTGTTCGCTGTAATATAGTGTGTTCACTGTAATATAGTGTGTTCGCTGTAATATAGTGTGTTCACTGTAATATAGTGTGTTCGCTGTAATATAGTGTGTTCACTGTAATATAGTGTGTTCGCTGTAATATAGTGTGTTCACTGTAATATAGTGTTCACTGTAATATAGTGTGTTCACTGTAATATAGTGTGTTCACTGTAATATAGTGTGTTCACTGTAATATAGTGTGTTCACTGTAATATAGTGTGTTCACTGTAATATAGTGTGTTCTCTGTAATATAGTGTGTTCACTGTAATATAGTGTGTTCGCTGTAATATAGTGTGTTCACTGTAATATAGTGTTCACTGTCATATAGTGTGTTCGCTGTAATATAGTGTGTTCACTGTAATATAGTGTTCACTGTAATATAGTGTGTTCGCTGTAATATAGTGTGTTCACTGTAATATAGTGTGTTCGCTGTAATATAGTGTGTTCACTGTAATATAGTGTGTTCGCTGTAATATAGTGTGTTCACTGTAATATAGTGTGTTCGCTGTAATATAGTGTGTTCACTGTAATATAGTGTGTTCGCTGTAATATAGTGTGTTCACTGTAATATAGTGTGTTCGCTGTAATATAGTGTGTTCACTGTAATATAGTGTGTTCGCTGTAATATAGTGTGTTCACTGTAATATAGTGTTCACTGTAATATAGTGTGTTCACTGTAATATAGTGTGTTCACTGTAATATAGTGTGTTCACTGTAATATAGTGTGTTCACTGTAATATAGTGTGTTCACTGTAATATAGTGTGTTCGCTGTAATATAGTGTGTTCACTGTAATATAGTGTGTTCGCTGTAATATAGTGTGTTCACTGTAATATAGTGTTCACTGTAATATAGTGTGTTCACTGTAATATAGTGTGTTCACTGTAATATAGTGTGTTCGCTGTAATATAGTGTGTTCACTGTAATATAGTGTGTTCGCTGTAATATAGCGTGTTCGCTGTAATATAGTGTGTTCACTGTAATATAGTGTTCACTGTAATATAGTGTGTTCACTGTAATATAGTGTGTTCACTGTAATATAGTGTGTTCGCTGTAATATAGTGTGTTCACTGTAATATAGTGTTCACTGTAATATAGTGTGTTCACTGTAATATAGTGTGTTCACTGTAATATAGTGTGTTCACTGTAATATAGTGTTCACTGTAATATAGTGTGTTCACTGTAATATAGTGTTCACTGTAATATAGTGTGTTCACTCTAATATAGTGTTCACTGTAATATAGTGTGTTCACTGTAATATAGTGTGTTCACTGTAATATAGTGTGTTCACTCTAATATAGTGTGTTCACTCTAATATAGTGTGTTCACTGTAATATAGTGTTCACTGTAATATAGTGTGTTCACTGTAATATAGTGTTCACTGTAATATAGTGTGTTCACTGTAATATAGTGTGTTCACTATAATATAGTGTGTTCACTGTAATATAGTGTTCACTGTAATATAGTGTGTTCACTGTAATATAGTGTTCACTGTAATATAGTGTGTTCACTGTAATATAGTGTTCACTGTAATATAGTGTGTTCACTGTAATATAGTGTTCACTGTAATATAGTGTGTTCACTGTAATATAGTGTGTTCACTGTAATATAGTGTTCACTGTAATATAGTGTGTTCACTGTAATATAGTGTTCACTGTAATATAGTGTGTTCACTGTAATATAGTGTTCACTGTCATATAGTGTGTTCACTGTAATATAGTGTGTTCACTGTAATATAGTGTGTTCACTGTAATATAGTGTCTTCACTCTAATATAGTGTGTTCACTCTAATATAGTGTGTTCACTGTAATATAGTGTGTTCACTGTAATATAGTGTGTTCACTGTAATATAGTGTGTTCACTGTAATATAGTGTGATCACTCTAATATAGTGTGTTCACTGTAATATAGTGTTCACTGTAATATAGTGTGTTCACTGTAATATAGTGTGTTCGCTGTAATATAGTGTGTTCACTGTAATATAGTGTTCACTGTAATATAGTGTGTTCACTGTAATATAGTGTGTTCACTGTAATATAGTGTTTTCACTGTAATATAGTGTGTTCACTGTAATATAGTGTGTTCGCTGTAATATAGTGTGTTCACTGTAATATAGTGTTCACTGTAATATAGTGTGTTCACTGTAATATAGTGTGTTCGCTGTAATATAGTGTGTTCACTGTAATATAGTGTGTTCGCTGTAATATAGTGTGTTCGCTGTAATATAGTGTGTTCGCTGTAATATAGTGTGTTCACTGTAATATAGTGTTCACTGTAATATAGTGTGTTCACTGTAATATAGTGTGTTCACTGTAATATAGTGTGTTCACTGTAATATAGTGTGTTCACTGTAATATAGTGTGATCACTCTAATATAGTGTGTTCACTCTGATGTATTGTGTTCACTCTAATGTAGTGTGTTCACTGTAATATAGTGTGTTCACTGTAATGTAGTGTGTTCACTGTAATATACTTTGTTCACTCTAATATAGTGTTCACTGTAATATAGTGTGTTCACTGTAATATAGTGTGTTCACTGTAATATAGTGTGTTCACTGTAATATAGTGTGTTCACTGTAATATAGTGTGTTCACTGTAATATAGTGTCTTCACTCTAATATAGTGTGTTCACTCTAATATAGTGTGTTCACTGTAATATAGTGTGTTCACTGTAATATAGTGTGTTCACTGTAATATAGTGTGTTCACTGTAATATAGTGTGATCACTCTAATATAGTGTGTTCACTGTAATATAGTGTTCACTGTAATATAGTGTGTTCACTGTAATATAGTGTGTTCGCTGTAATATAGTGTGTTCACTGTAATATAGTGTGTTCACTGTAATATAGTGTGTTCACTGTAATATAGTGTGTTCACTGTAATATAGTGTGTTCGCTGTAATATAGTGTGTTCACTGTAATAGATTGTTCACTGTAATATATTGTGTTCACTGTAATATAGTGTGTTCGCTGTAATATAGTGTGTTCACTGTAATATAGTGTGTTCGCTGTAATATAGTGTGTTCGCTGTAATATAGTGTGTTCGCTGTAATATAGTGTGTTCACTGTAATATAGTGTTCACTGTAATATAGTGTGTTCACTGTAATATAGTGTGTTCACTGTAATATAGTGTGTTCACTGTAATATAGTGTGTTCACTGTAATATAGTGTGTTCACTGTAATATAGTGTGATCACTCTAATATAGTGTGTTCACTCTGATGTATTGTGTTCACTCTAATGTAGTGTGTTCACTGTAATATAGTGTGTTCACTGTAATGTAGTGTGTTCACTGTAATATACTGTGTTCACTCTAATATAGTGTTCACTGTAATATAGTGTGTTCACTGTAATATAGTGTGTTCACTGTAATATAGTGTGTTCACTGTAATATAGTGTGTTCACTGTAATATAGTGTGTTCACTGTAATATAATGTGTTCACTATAATATAGTGTGTTCACTGTAATATAGTGTGTTCACTCTAATGTAGTGTGTTCACTGTAATATAGTGTGTTCACTCTAATATAGTGTGTTCACTGTAATATAGTGTGTTCACTGTAATATAGTGTGTTCACTGTAATATAGTGTGTTCACTGTAATATAGTGTGTTCACTGTAATATAGTGTGTTCACTGTAATATAGTGTGTTCACTGTAATATAGTGTGTTCACTGTAATATAGTGTGTTCACTGTAATATAGTGTGTTCACTCTAATATAGTGTTCACTGTAATATAGTGTTCACTGTAATATAGTGTGTTCACTGTAATATAGTGTGTTCACTGTAATATAGTGTGTTCACTGTAATATAGTGTGTTCACTGTAATATTCAAATTGAAAGTTTTCAAATTCAAAGTTTATTCTCTACAAGAATTACAATGTTGAATTTACAGAATTTGGTTATTGTGTGGTTTACATGTAGTTAAATAATGATTACTGAGTGTACCACTAGAACGCCTAGCATGGCTAGGCATTTCGGGCAGACTTAGTTTAATTCTTTATTTTAAAATATTACAAATTATGAGGTAAGTTGGTATTATGGCTAAGTGACTAAATACCAGTTTGTGAGTTTAGCAATGTGAATGCTTTTGTTTTGGCACAGTACATAGTTTCAGTATTGGAGTATCATAGGATTCATTATTTTAAGATTGGGATTAATATTTCTGTTTATGGTCAAATGGGTGCGTGAGTGTAAGTGTGAACCACTAGGTGGTATTCGTGGAGTTAGTTGATGGGGTGTATCAGGGAGATAAGATGTTTTCTAATGGTAGTTTTGAAGGTGATGAATGTGTCTGCAGTCCTAGAGTTCTCAGGTAGGGTGTTCCAGATTATAGGGCCTTTGACATACATTGAATTTTTGTAAAGGTAGTCGGACACGGGGAATGTCGTAGAGATGTTTGTGTCTGGTGTTATGCCTGTGGGTTCTGTCACAACTATCAAGAAAGCATTTTAGGTCAAGGTTGATATTGGAGTTTAAGGTCCTGTAGATATAGATTGCACAGTAGTAAGTGTGGATGTACTGAACAGGGAGTAAGTTTAGATCTATGAAGAGTGGGGGGGGGTGTTGCCAGGGATGGGATTTAGTGATTATTCTTATTGCTGCTTTTTGCTGGGTTATTATTGGCTTTAGGTGTGTTGCTGCAGTTGATCCCCAAGCACAAATAGCATAGGTGAGGTATGGATAAATAAGTGAGTGGTACAGTGTGAGAAGGGCATTTTGCGGCACGTAGTATCGTATCTTGGAGAGGATCCCAACCGTTTTGGATACTTTTTTGGTTATGTGTTGGATATGGGTGCTGAAATTCAGGTTGTTGTCAAGGTATAGGCCTAGGAATTTGCCCTCATTATGTCTGGTAATTAGAGTGTTGTCGATCTTAATGTTAATTTGTGCATCTCCTGCTCTGCTACCAAACATAATATAGTAGGTTTTGTCAGTGTTAAGCGTAAGTTTATTGGCTGTCATCCAAGTCGATATTTTGATCAGCTCCTCGTTAACAATGGTGTTGAGGGTGGCAAGATTAGGGTGAGAGATGACATAAGTCGTGTCGTCAGCAAAGAGAATAGGTTTCAGGTGTTAGGATACGTTTGGAAGATCATTGTGGAAATTTATTTGGTCCCTAAAGTTCCACAGGACATATCCAGCATGGCCGTATGGGATGGCTGAGCTGGGCGGCCCTTAAACCCTCCCAAACAAACAAAGCATTCTCTGGTTGGCGATTGTTGGTAAGCTTATTTATTTATAGATTTACCCTTCAGGGAAGGAGTAGGTAGTTCTACTGATAGTATATTAATATTAGGTTTACTAAGGCAAATGTAGATAATAATAATGTAGACCTAAGACCTTAACATAGGTAGTAATAGGCCGTTAATGTAGGCAAACACTAGGATAAGTTAGCTAGGGAGAACTGGCAGCCCTAGCTTGAATGACGAGGCGCGGGTCACAAAGACAGAATAGCGTCCTTCTTAAGACGGACACCATCAAGACAAGATGTGCCGTGATCAGCAGACGGCGCCCCCACGTGTCTTCACATCTGAGACCTGGGGAAATCTGGTAGAGACACCTCGATGTACCGTAGATGACCTCCTCCGTCAGGCCCATACAGTAAGACAAAACCTCCACCTTTTTTCTCGTAGATTCTGGCCAGTGTCTTGGGAGATTGTGGGTTGAGTTTTAGCTGTGGGCCCGGTTGCAACAGGCAGAGCATGCCCAGTAAGTACCAGTGTCTCAGAGCCGTCTGAAGCTAGTGTCTGAGTCTGCATAGTTATTCTAGGGGATACATACCCTCTTGGATATAGGAATTTCTGAGGTGCAGGCAGGACACTAATTACGATTGAATATTGCAGGAATTAATGCTCCTGGTTGCACGTGGTTTCTGAGGGGAAGTCCAAAGGGGCTAAGGCTAGCTTAGGGAAGTGAAGATCAGGATATACTGCAACACCAAGTAAGTTAGTCCTTTATACGTGCATGCAGGCGAGGTTTCTTGCAATACCAATCATTTGTGAAAATCTGTCCTATAAGCCACTTGTGAGGCTGAGGTACCCACCTCAGAGCTCGGTGTCAACAGAGTTTGCCAGGGTAGGCGACTCACTTGGAGGCAGTCCACACAAATTTTCACAAAAGTGGTCCTTCGAAAACTGTGATGTGGAATAGCTAGGTTAAGCTATCATAGCTAGGCCACAGTTAGGAACCAGTTTAACAGAGTTAGGTTAAGCTATCATACCTAGGCCACAGTTAGGAACCAGTTTAACAGTTAGGTTAAACTATCATACCTAGGCCACAGTTAGGAACCAGTTTAACAGAGTTAGGTTAAGCTATCATAGCTAGGTCACAGTTAGGAACCAGTTTAAAAAAGTTAGGTTAAGTTAGCACACCTAGGTCAAAGTTACACAGAGGCTAGGCCAAGCTGACTATACACAGAAGTTGTTATTTGCAGTAATTTACAGGCAGGCCAGGTAGGCTAGAGAAGCTTGTGAATTTAATTATTTACAGTGATTACAAGTAATCCAGAGTAGGAGACTTGTGTGTTGATTACTTACAGTGGATTTGCAAGGTAGCCACAGTTAGGCTAGGCTTGTGCAAATTTTTACAAAAGTTATAGTAGCTAGGACAGATTTAACCTAGTTATTATTTACAGGGAGTTATAAAGCCAGGTTTAAGTTATAGCACACTAGCTAGGTTAGGTTTTACCTTATCCAACCATCCACGCTAGACAGAGTAAGCTGCACACAGTTAGGCCAAGCTGTTTACATACATTATTTATTTACTGTTTCACAAGTTGAATTGTTGAATTTAATTGTGTTAACCAAGTGATTTTAATTTGTATACTGCACCCTTTTATTGTGTGATTTTCATCGTCTTTGATTCATGTTAATGTGGGATTTGTGAATTATACCTGAGACTAGGTTAAGTCCTGTAATTATTTGCTGGCATTGTACAGTTAAGTGCTAGATTAAGTTTTCACATCGATACACATTTTTGATTGGGATTGAGAGCTAACAGTGTACATTTTTGATTCATTGTAGAGTCAATATAACAAAGGGAATTGTTAAGTTTGTTGAGAAGCCTTAAGACTCGTTCATTCTTACCTAACACCGTGACGTGCTGTGGGGTGGACTGGGTAAAGTACAATTAGTGTCACACTCCTCATTAAACTTCGACAATGGCAGATGGGGGTTCAGGAGAGTCTGGTTCAGTATTAACAAAATTAAGACGATCAGTAGCAGCATACAAAGGGCATCTGAACAGAACGCATAACAGGTGCAAGGCTACTTGCCAACGCAGTAATGTAGACTGCGATGATTTGCAGAACTGCTTGAAGAGTTTGGGGGAAAAATGGGAAGCCTATGAACAAGCATTCTCAGCATATGAGCTACAGGCTATTGAGGATGAGGAATCCCAGGGAAGTCTTCAGCAGACTATGGACGAATTCACTAAGGATGATGTAGATTGTCATCAGGAGATGAATATGTACAAAGATAAGTTAAGTACATTAAAGGCTAGTATTCCAAGGGTGGGGTTGAACACCGCAGGTACCCCAAACAACCACACACCTGTCAATATGTTGCCCAAGTTGCCCCAGTTGAATTTACCAACGTTCGACGGAACCTTAACAGAGTACATTGCTTTCTGGGATCAGTTTAGAGCCCAGATAGATGACAGGAACGATTTGTCAGATGCCGTCAAGTTGCAGTATTTGCGGTCGCACTACCAGATTACTGACACTAATTACCAACATGCCAAAGACCAATTAGAAGACATGTTTGGCAACACTGAGGAGATAAAGGTAGCTATACTTTATCGGTTGTTGGATCTAGAGGCTTGCCGACATGACCGTCAAAGCCTAGAGAAGTTCCATATTGAGATTATGAGCTTGACAAACAGTTTCAGAGATTTGCATGATGAGGATGATTCAGAATGGGTCCTTAGCCAGGTGATTCAGAGGAAACTGACTAGCACGACAGTGCATGAGTTACACTTAAAATATCGGACGAATAGGTTCACGATAAAACAAATTGTTGAGGGGTTGGGAGATCTCGTTTCTCATTTGAGTATAGGTGTGAGAGAAGAGTCACCACCATCGCCACATAAAAACCCAGAAAGTTGCTCAAAGATCTCGAGAGATCAGTCTAAAGCTCGTACGACTAACGCTGGAGTGTACTATGGTAAAGAGGTGTCTAAGGTAAGAACCTCTAAGCAGAACCTCAGAGGCACTCATGCCAGAATATGTGTGTTCTGCGAAGGCGAACACGCTAGCACGAGTTGCCCGGAGTATATAACACTGAGCAGTAGGCAACAGAGACTAAGGGAGTTGAGACTCTGCTTCAAGTGTTGTGGGGAACACTTTGCGAGAGACTGTGGCACCCAGCTCAGTGAGTGTCGAGTCTGTTGCAAAGGTAAGCACCATACTGCACTATGTCCCAATAATTTAAGGGAACCCCAAGCTAGTAGGGATATCTCTCAGGTAGAGATAGAAAGTGAGTCTGAGCCTGAAATGGTAGCCAGCGTGATTAGTGGGAGTGAAGTCTCTAATCCGAGTGAGAATCACGGAGGTGCTGCCCTACCTACAGTCATGGCAAAGGTTGTGAATGGGCACAGGTCCGAAACAACCCGATTATTCTTTGACCCAGGAGCACAAGTATCCTTGATAACAAAGAAGTTCGTGGCTAAATTAAATTTGAAGGCCACGAAGAAAGTGAGTATGATGTTGGGAGGGGCTATAAGTCAGGTCCCACCCAAATCTTATGATGTGGTGGATGTCACAGTCAAATTAGGTGGACATCGCAGACATTACAGCCTTGGTGGTAGAGACATTACCCAGGGCAATTACAGCGAGAGGTCTTGCTGCAGCAGCTAAGCGATTGAAAGACCTTGACGTGAAACTGGCAGACCAGGGAATTACCACTGACACGGTCAGAAATGTAGGTATCCTGGTGGGAGCCAATCATATAGATGACTTCCTGTCTACACGACGGACGTTTAAGGAAGGAATTGGTTTACACAGATCTCCAGTAGGATACATCATAGGCGGCAAGATTCCACCTGAATTCCCTGCCACGCCAGATAGAGGAGAAGCTGTCCCCATGATAGCTGGGGGAGTAGTGATAATGAGTACCAGTATACACGATGAACCACCAGGGGAGCTGAACCAGGTAGGGAGTGACGAACACTCGGCCACCTTGGGAAAACACTTTTACAGGGTACGTAAAGAGGGAGATAGATTGCCTTTAAATCCAGGGAAAGTCGTAACAGTGGGAGGAAAGGCTACCAGGGCATGTGGGCCACTGGGTGGGGAAAGTACGGAGCCGCTCAGTCAAGGCTAGACATGTGAAAAATGTTAAAGTTAAGGGAAAGGGTGCTAAGACCACCGGAACCACAAGTTTACACCCCCAGAGGTCCACACAGGGGAAACTGGACGGTTGAAGTTAGACCGGAGTCTGCTCGACGAGAGTGGCCGGACGACACTCATGTCCAGGGTCCGCCAAAGGGGCTTGCGGAAGGTGAACTTGATTTAGACTTAGCGCCTACCTTTGCCGGCGGGAGGATGTGCAAATTTATTTGGTCCCTAAAGTTCCACAGGACATATCCAGCATGGCCGTATGGGACGGCTGAGCTGGGCGGCCCTTAAACCCTCCCAAACAAACAAAGCATTCTCTGGTTGGCGATTGTTGGTAAGCTTATTTATTTATAGATTTACCCTTCAGGGAAGGAGTAGGTAGTTCTACTGATAGTATATTAATATTAGGTTTACTAAGGCAAATGTAGATAATAATAATGTAGACCTAAGACCTTAACATAGGTAGTAATAGGCCGTTAATGTAGGCAAACACTAGGATAAGTTAGCTAGGGAGAACTGGCAGCCCTAGCTTGAATGACGAGGCACGGGTCACAGAGACAGAATAGCGTCCTTCTTAAGACGGACACCATCAAGACAAGACATGCCATGATCAGCAGACGGCGCCCCCACGTGTCTTCACATCTGAGACCTGGGAAAATCTGGTAGAGGCACCTCGATGTACCGTAGATGACCTCCTCCGTCAGGCCCATACAGTAAGACAAAACCTCCACCTTTTTTCTTGTAGATTCTGGCCAGTGTCTTGGGAGATTGTGGGTTGAGTTTTAGCTGTGGGCCCGGTTGCAACATGCAGAGCATGCCCAGTAAGTACCAGTGTCTCAGAGCCGTCTGAAGCTAGTGTCTGAGTCTGCATAGTTATACTAGGGGATACATACCCTCTTGGATATAGGAATTTCTGAGGTGCAGGCAGGGCACTAATTACGATTGAATATTGCAGGAATTAATGCTCCCAGTTGCATGTGGTTTCTGAGGGGAAGTCCAAAGGGGCTAAGGCTAGCTTAGGGAAGTGAAGATCAGGATATACTGCAACACCAAGTAAGTTAGTCCTTTATACGTGCATGCAGGCGAGGTTTCTTGCAATACCAATCATTTGTGAAAATCTGTCCTATAAGCCAGTTGTGAGGCTGAGGTACCCACCTCAGAGCTCGGTGTCAACAGAGTTTGCCAGGGTAGGCGACTCACTTGGAGGCAGTCCACACAAATTTTCACAATCATTGATGTATATGAGGAAGAGCAGGGGACCAAGGACACTTCCCTGCGGAACTCCAGTATCAAGTGGCCGTGTTGTTGATGCTGTGTCTTTAATGGTGACGTACTGATACCTATTAGTAAGGTAAGATTTGAAATAAGAAAGCACATGGCCTCTTATACCGTAATGGTCAAGTTTGTGGAGTAGGATGTCGTGGTCTACTGTGTCAAAAGCTTTTCTTAGGTCAATAAAAATTCCTAGTGGATATTCCTTATTTTCCAATACTGTGTAAAGCAGATCTAGCATTTTTATGATTGCATCATTAGTGCTTTTATTTTTCCTGAATCCAAATTGGCAGGGGTTGAGTATGTTTTGTGCTGTTATAAATGAATATAGTCTCCTGTGCACGAGTTTCTCAAAGATTTTGGATAGCAATGGTAAGTTTGATATTGGCCTATAGTTGTTTAAGTCTGTAGGGTCACCACCTTTATGTATTGGTGTAACCCTTGCAATCTTGAGTAGTTTCGGGAAGGTGCTAGTTTCTAGTGACTTGTTAAAAAGTAATGAAATAGCATGCGAAAGGATATGGGCCGCTCGCTTGTACAGTAATGGTGGGACATGAGACAGATTCCCTGAGTTATTTTTAAGTGACTTTATAATCTCGGTGACTTCTGAGGGCTCAGTTGGTGCAAGATAGAAGGAATTTGGGAAATTCCCATCTAGGTAGTCCCCGGCATGGGCATTGGTATGTGGGATTTTATTGGCGAGATTAGATCCTATGGTTGAGAAGAAGTCGTTTATCTTGTTAGCTGTGTCAGTGGGATGTAGTGGTGTTTCATTAGGTTTAGTTAGGACAATATTCTTGTTTTTTTTCAATTTGTGGGTCCCTAGAATCTGAGAGAGTGTTTTCCAGGTCTTTTTTATATCTCCTCTAGTGTCTGTGAATCCACTGGAGTAGTATAGTTGTTTGGCTTTCTTTATTACTTTGGTGAGAACTGATGAATAGTGTTTAAGAATATCTTTGTGTATTAAGCCCTGTCTATATTGCTTTTCATATTGGTGTTTCTTGTCAATGGATTTCAGAATGGTGCTGGTTAGCCATGGGCAACTAAGCCGTTTGTTTGTGATATGTTTCGTTTTTATAGGACAATGTTTGTTGTATAGTCTAAGTAATTTGTTAAGAAAAATGTCTGTCCAGTCATCAATACCATTGGCCTTGGAGAATTCTGTAGGCCAGTCAACAGTCTCTAGGTCAGCTGTGAACTTCCTTATTGAGGCCTCGTCATGGAGTCTAAATGAGACTTTGTTGTATTCAAGTGGTGGTTTACTAATGTTTGTCAGGAGGAAGGTAGGGTAGTGGTCTGTAGTGCTATCTGTGATTATCCCTGATTTAAGGGGGGCTAGTATATTGGTCCATATGTGGTCTATTATGGTTGCACTTGTCTCAGTGAGCCTGGTTGGTTTAGTTATTGTTGGTATGAGAAGTGTGTTGTTCATATTGTTGATGAAATCAGTTACAGGCTGATCATCTAGTAAGCCAAGGTTGATGTTGAAGTCTCCAGCTAAGAGAAGGTGGTGCTTATTCATTTGTCTGTTTGTTGTTAGTGACTTTAATTTCTCACTGAAATTTGGGATGTTTGTGTGAGGTATCCGGTAAATGGCACCGATTGTTATAGGTGTCTTAAGGTTTTTTACAGTAAAATTAGCAAAAATGTATTCCCCATATTCATCACTAAAGCAAGTGGTGCTAATACAAGATAATTGGTTAGAGTAATAGATTGCAATACCACCCCCAACTTGGTTTGGTCTGCAGTTGTGAATTGCTGTGTATCCTGGTAGAGGGTAGATATCTATTGTGTCCTGCTTAAGCCAGGTCTCAGTAAGAATAATGCAGGAGAAGGGTGTCTTTAGTGATTCAAGGAGTGCCAGGAGGTCATCATAGTGTTTGCTTAAGGACCTGATGTTGTAGTTAAGTACTGATAGACTTTTAGCATTGTTTAGGATAGTGCTGGCTTGTGATGCTGTGTAATAAAGGCAGTTACTTTCCAATAGGTTTTGATTGGGTGTCAGATTATGGAGGTTTAGATCAGGGTCAACGTGATCAATCATCTTCTTCGTTTAAATTATGGTTATTTATATCCTGAGTTGTGTGTTGAGTTCTAGTACTGATATCTGTAGTGGTGGGAAGTTTGGACAAGTATATAGCTAGAGTATTTTGGTCATATATAGTCACTACTACACATAATGAAGTTGATGTTGCTTATGTGTTGTGCTGGAATGAACTGAAGTACAACTAGGTATAAACTAGTAATATAAAAATACAAATTTAAAATAGAACAAGACTCTCACTTGTAATTGCACTAAGGTCTAATATAATGACTTTTGTGGAGTCTATGTTTTGAGCTAGAATGAGCTATAGTACAACTAGATTTAATCTAATAATATAAAAATACAAATTAAAAATAGCACCAGACTCTCACTAGTAATTGCACTATGGTCTAATATAATGAATTTGGTATTGACTATAGTACAACTGAGTTTAATCTAATAATATAAAAAAGGCACAAGACTCTCAATTGTAATTGCACTAAGGTGTTATATAAGTTGTTTACAAGAATTAGAGTATAACTAGATTTAAATTGACAGGATAAAATACACAAGTTAAGGTAGCAAAAGAATAATAAAAAAAATTATAAAAATAAAAATGGCAATGACTTGGTTATAATATGCTAGTAAGATGGTAGACAGGATAATATAAAAGTTGTAGTTGAAAATACTAGTTTAAAAAAGTATAGAATAAAAATGGTCAATAAAAGAAGTTTACAATAAGTTCGATCAATATAGTTTAAAGCAAAATTGGGCAATAATAGGGATTTTAGAATAAAATTGGGCAACTGACTATTTCTTAAAGTGAGGTAGAATTATTGAGGACAAGTTATGGTTAGTTTATAATAAAATAAGATGGAACAGTGAAGCGGTAAGTTGTAGAAAAGAAGATAGATTCTGTAGATATTAAACAAATTAAGACTGTGAGGTAGAATGGTCGTTGAATACAACAATGACAATCAATAGTAGTTGGGGTATTAGAATTTTAGGGGGGCACAAATTTATGACAATATAACACTAACTGTGGACTGTGGGTATTATCTGCACTTTACTCTGATTCTGTTAGTCCAGCCTCACTTAGGAATGTTTTAAGGTCATGTCCTGTAGAGATGAAGTATCTCTTCCCAGTGGGCTGTTTCCTAACTGCGATTTTTCCATCCCTCACAAAGCACTGGTGGACTTTTTGGGCATAGCGTAATTTTCTTAGCCGATAAAGAAGGTTTTGTCTTGTTTTGGTAAGGCACTCATTGACGTAAACATCAGTTTTCATAGAAATAGATGTTTTTAGTAGGTTGTTTCTTTGTAGGCTAGTTTGGAATTTTAACAGCACTGTTTTTTTACCTGCTTGGTAGCCCATCAGTTTGCAATTCTTTAGGTCATCACTACATATGTTAAGGCGAAGGTGGTCCTTGATAAGCTGCAGGGTGGTCTCCATGCAGGTCTCTTGGGTGACTGTGGGTGGGAGATGTTTGCTGTTAACTACAACAGCGTCAGATAGCTGCTGTTGGTCATTATGGTCTTGGAAGTTGGTTATGACATTGGCAAGTTGTTGGTCCACTCTTGATCTTTCCTCTGTAATGTTGGTAGTAAGTAGGGTGACTTGGTCTTTTAGTGTGTTGATGGTGTCTAGGGACCGGGTGTGGGTGTTACTTTGTTGTTCCAGAGTGTCTAGTTTATGTTCTAGAGCAGTGATCTTGTGTTCACTCTAATATAGTGTGTTCACTGTAATATAGTGTGTTCACTGCAATATAGTGTGTTCACTCTAATATAGTGTGTTCACTGTAATATAGTGTGTTCACTGTAATATAGTGTGTTCACTGCAATATAGTGTGTTCACTCTAATATAGTGTGTTCACTGTAATATAGTGTGTTCACTGCAATATAGTGTGTTCACTGTAATATAGTGTGTTCACTGTAATATAGTGTGTTCACTGTAATATAGTGTGTTCACTGTAATATAGTGTGTTCACTGTAATATAGTGTGTTCACTGTAATATAGTGTTCACTGTAATATAGTGTGTTCACTGTAATATAGTGTGTTCACTGTAATATAGTGTGTTCACTGTAATATAGTGTGTTCACTGTAATATAGTGTGTTCGCTGTAATATAGTGTGTTCACTCTAATATAGTGTGTTCACTGTAATATAGTGTGTTCACTGTAGTATAGTGTGTTCACTGTAATATAGTGTGTTCACTGTAATATAGTGTTCACTGTAATATAGTGTGTTCACTGTAATATAGTGTGTTCACTGTAATATAGTGTGTTCACTATAATATCATCACCGTGTCTGGGTCCTGCCTTGATTACTTGCTGTTGATTTACTAAGGTTGAATAGATCATCAGGGAGTATACTTACAACTTAAATGTATTTATTAACATTCTCTCTCTCTCTCTCTCTCTCTCTCTCTCTCTCTCTCTCTCTCTCTCTCTCTCTCTCTCTCTCTCTCTCTCTCTCTCTCTCTCTCTCTCTCTCGTGTTTGATGGTACATCTGTGGTCCGGTATTCTCAAAATATTTATATATCTCGTGTAAGGTGCGTGTGTGTCTGTAATGGCAGGTAAACCAACGATTTAAAAAACCACATAATATTTAAAATAAGCTTCAGACCCGACACGTGTCTGAAAGTTGCTGGCAGAACCTTGCCTCTGTAACTATTATCGTCATTCACACGTGAGGAAACCTGGCACCAGCAACAACAACCTTATAATCACTCAGCAGTCTTCTTCCACGCCCCTCTTCATAAGTGTTTTTATGAATATATGTGGTGCCGAATAAGTAAAACTGGTCAGTTAGCAAGAACTCGTTTAAAATTAAATCCTTTCTAAGGTTTTCTCTTATATATTTAATGATATATTTTTTACAGTTATGTTAATATATAAATTAATGATTTTGTACCAAAACAACCTTAGGAAACTTACCTAACCTTATTATAACAAACGCAATAATTTGATAATAAACAAACACAATGAAATATATTTCTTTGTTTATGTTCAGAATGATTTTTGCGAAATTTTCGCTTGCCCTATTCGGGAAGAAGTGCGTTGCTATTTGAGCCAAAATAGAAAGTTTTATGTATTCGGCAAGACAAACACACACACACACACACACACACACACACACACACACACACACACACACACACACACACATACACACACACACACACACACACACACACACACACACACACACACACACACACACACATAGATACACACACATAGATACACACACATAGATACACACACATAGATACACACACACACACACACACACACATGTATATATATATATATATATATATATATATATATATATATATATATATATATATATATATATATATATATATATATATATAGGAGACGGTTGGAGGCAGTGGAGATGTCCTGTCTAAGGGCAATGTGTGGTGTAAATATTATGCAGAAAATTCGGAGTGTGGAAATTAGGAGAAGGTGTGGAGTTAATAAAAGCATTAGTCAGAGGGCAGAAGAGGGGTTGTTGAGGTGGTTTGGTCATTTAGAGAGAATGGATCAAAGTAGAATGACATGGAAAGCATATAAATCTATAGGGGAAGGAAAGAGGGGTAGGGGTCGTCCTCGAAAGGGTTGGAAAGAGGGGGTAAAGGAGGTTTTGTGGGCGAGGGGCTTGGACTTCCAGCAAGCGTGCATGAGCGTGTTAGATAGGAGTGAATGGAGACGAATGATACTTGGGACCTGACGATCTGTTGGAGTGTGAGCAGGGTAATATTTAGTGAAGGGATTCAGGGAAACCGGTTATTTTCTTATAGTCGGACTTGAGTCCTGGAAATGGGAAGTACAATGCCTGCACTTTAAAGGAGGGGGTTGGGATATTGGCAGTTTGGAGGGATATGTTGTGTATCTTTATACGTATATGCTTCTAAACTGTTGTATTCTGAGCACCTCTGCAAAAACAGTGATTATGTGTGAGTGAGGTGAAAGTGTTGAATGATGATGAAAGTATTTTCTTTTTGGGGATTTTCTTTCTTTTTTGGGTCACCCTGCCTCGGTGGGAAACGACCGACTTGTTGAAAAAAAAAAAAAAAATATAAATATATATATAAAAAAAAAAAAAAATATATATATATATATATATATATATATATATATATATATTATATGGGACCCATAGCCTTGGAAAAGTGGATATAAAGGCTTCGAGGAAAATATTTAGATTTCTTCCTGAAGCTATTTGAATATTATACTTATCCTACCACCCCATCTTTTTTACCAATAAGCAACCACCGAGGGAGGTACTACTGTCCTACCAAATGAGTGTGAAACAAAAGCCTGTAATTGTTTTACATGATGGTAGGATTGCTGGTGTCTTTTTTCTGTCTCATAAACATGCAAGGTATGTCTTGCTACTTCTACTTACACTTAGGTCACACTACACATGCATGTACAAGCATATATATATAATAACCCCTCTGGGTTTTCTTCTATTTCCTTCCTAGGTCTTGTTCTTGTTTATTTCTGCTTATCTCCATGGGGAAGTGGAACAGAATTCTTCTTTCGTAAGTCATGCGTGTTGTAAGAGGCGACTAAATGCCGGGAGCAATGAGCTAGTAACCCCTTCTCCTGTATAAATTACTGAAAACAAGAAAAAGAAAAACTTTATAAAACTGGGATGCTTGAATGTGCGTGGATGTAGTGCAAATGATAAGAAAGAGATGATTACTAATGTTATGAATGAAAAGAAGTTGGATGTCCTGGCCCTAAGCGAAACAAAGCTGAAGGGGGTAGGCGAGTTTCAGTGGGGAGAAATAAATGGGATTAAGTCAGGAGTATCTCAGAGAGTTAGAGCTAAGGAAGGGGTAGCAGTAATGTTGAAAGACCAGTTATGGAGAGAGAAGAGGGATTATAAATGTATAAGTTCAAGGATTATGTGGATTAAAATAAGGGTCGGATGTGAAAAGTGGGTTATAATAAATGTGTATGCACCTGTGTAGAGGAGAAAGAGAGATTTTGGGAGATGTTAAGCGAGTGTGTAGGAACTTTTGAATCAAGTGAAAAAGTAATTGTGGTAGGGGACCTATTTGCTAAAGTAGGAGAAGCATTTAGAGAGGGTGTGGTAGGTAAGTTTGGGGTGCCAGGTGTAAATGATAATGGGGAGCATTTGATTGAACTTTGTATAGAAAAGGTTTTGGTTATAGGTAACATATTTTAAGAAAAAAGAGGATAAATAAGTAAACAAGATATGATGTAAGGCGAAATGACAGTAGTTTGTTGGACTACATATTGGTAGACAAAAGAATGTTGGGTAGACTTCAGGGGCCACAGATCAGATCACTTTTTAGCTGTTGCTACAGTGAGAGAAAAATTAAATGGGATAGAAGGAGAATGGAAACAGCAAGTGAGAGAGAAGTGAAGATTTATAAACTAAAGTAGGAGGCAGTTAGGGTAAGATACAAACAACTGTTGGAGGACAGATGGGCTAGTGAGAGTATGGGCAATGGGGTAGAAGATGTATGGGGTAAGTTTAAGAAGGTAGTGTTAGAGTGTTCAGCAGAAGTTTGTGGTTACAGGAAAGTGAGTGTGGGAGACTAGAAGAGCGATTCGTGGAATGACGATGTAAAAAGAGGAGTAGTAATAGAGAAGTAGAAGTGATGCCAGGAGGGAGGAGTATATGGAGAGAAGAAGAGGTTAAGAGAGTGGTGAAGCAATGTAAAAAGAGAACAAATGAGAGAGTGGGTGATATGCTATCAACAAATTTTGTTGAAAATAAGAAAAAGTTTTGGAGTGAGATTTGGAAGTTGAGAAAACCTAGGGAAAGAATGGATTCGTTAGTTAAAAATAGGAGAGGAGAGCTATTAATGGAAAGTTAGAGGTATCGGGAAGATGGAGGGAATATTTTGAGGAACTATTAAATGTTAATGAAGACAGGGAAGCTGTGATTTCGTATATAGGGCAAGGAGGAATAACATCTTGTAGGAGTGAGGAAGAACCAGTTATGAATGTAGAGGAAATGCGTGAGACAGTGAGTAGAATGAAAGGGGGTAAAGCAGCTGGGATTGATGGTATAAAGATAGAAATGTTAAAAGTAGGTGGGGATATAGTTTTGGAGTGGTCAATGTTTTTATTTAATAAATGTATGGAAGAGGGTAAGGTACCTAAGGATTGGCAGAGAGTATGTATAGTTCCTTTGTATAAAGGCAAAGGGGATTAAAAAGAGTGTAAAAATTATAGGGGAATAAGTCTGTTGAGTAAACCTGGTAAAGTGTATGGTAGAGTTATTATTGAAAGAATTAAAAAGTAAGACGGAGAGCAGGATAGTAGATGAGCAAGGAGGCTTTGGGAAGGGTAGAGGGTGTGTAGACCAAGTGTTTGCGGTGAAACATATAGGTGAACAGTATTTAGATAAGGGTAAAGAGGTTTTTGTGGCATTTATGGATTTGGAAAAGGCGTATGATAGGGTGGATAGGGGGGCAATGTGGCAGATGTTGCAGGTGTATGGTATAGGACGTAGGTTACTGAAAGTGGTGAAAAGTTTTTACAAGGTCAGAGTATGTAGGCGAAAGTGAGATTATTCCCCAGTAAAAGTAGGCCTTAGACAGGGATGTGTTATGTCACCATGGTTGTTCAATATATTTAAAGATGGAGTTGTCAGAGAAGTGAATGCGAGGGTCTTGGCAAGAGGTGTGGGGTTAAAAGATAAAGAATCTAACGCAAAGTGGGAGTTGTCACAGTTGCTCTTTGGTGATGACACTGTGCTTTTGGGAGAGGTTGGTTGATGAGTTTGGTAGGGTATGTAAAAGAAGGAAATTAAAAGTGAATATAGGAAAGAGTAAGGTGATGAGGATAACAAAAAAAATAGGTAACGAAAGATTGGATATCAGATTGGAGGAAGAGAGTACGGAGGAGGTGAATATGTTCAGATATTTAGGAGTGGACGTGTCAGCAGATGGGTCTATGAAGGATGAGGTAAATCATAGGACTGACGAGGGGAAAAAGGTGAGCGGTGCACTTAGGAGTCTGTGGAGACAAAGAACTTTATCCAACACTCTTTTATTGGTGTGAGGCATGGGTTGTGAATGTTGCAACAATGAGAAGGCTGGAGGCAGTGGAGATTGTCATGTCTAATGGCAATGTGTGGTGTGAATATAATGCAGAGAATCTGTAGTTTGGAGATTAGGAGGAGGTGTGGGATTACCAAAACTATTATCCAGAGGGCTGAGGAGGGGTTATTGAAATGGTTTGAACATATAGAGAGGAGGGAACGAAATAGAATGACTTTGAGTGTATAAATCTGTAATGGAGGGAAGGCGGGGTAGTGGTCGGTCTAAGGAAGGTTGGAGGGAGGGGGGTAAAGAAGGTTTTGCGTGCGAGGGGCTTGGACTTCCAGCAAGCATGTGTGAGTATGTTAGATAGGAGCGAATGGAGGCAAATAGTTTTTGCGACTTGTCGTGCTGTTGGAGTGTAAGCCAGGTAACATTTATGAAGGGATTCAGGGAAACCGGCAGACCGGACTTAATTCCTGGAGACAGGAAGGAGGGGTGTTAATGTTGCAGTTTTATAACTGTAGTGTAAGCACGCCTCTGGAAAGACAGTGTTGGAATGAATGATGATGTAAGTTTTTCTTTTTCGGGCCACCCTGCCTTAGTGGGAAACGGCCCATGTGTTAATAAACAAAAAAGTATATTTTATTACCTAATATGTTGCACAAGACTTAAAAGATACATGAAGTTTGAGGGATACATTTAAAGTACATATTGCTACGTGTTTGTCACAAATTATAATGAGAAAACCTCATCCAGCTCCTCAGAGCTGGGGTGTGTACCCAGGATACAGCAGGCATTACCCCTCTGAACTTCAACGCTGAATCGCTGGAATAGAAAACTAGCTGCCCTGGGAGCCCTAGTTACTCTGTTGAGTCTTTTGCCTAGCTCCTTAAGGAACTTGATGCACTCTTTCCCCATCTGCCCAAAAAAAAAAATCCACAGTTAATATATCCGATGCTTGTATATATACATATATATATATATATATATATATATATATATATATATATATATATATATATATATATATATATATATATATATATATATATATATATATATATATATGGAACTCAACTTAATATTCAGGGAGGTATTCACAGTGGGGACAGAAGCTTCCAACAAACCAAGGGAGTAAGATGCACTTACAAGTGCTAGACACACAAACGAGGAAGAGGAGGAGGTGAAGAAACTGCTAGATGAACTAGATACCTGGAAGACGGTGGGCCCAAATCATATCTCTCCATGGGTCCTGAGAGAGGGAGCAGATGCACTCTGTGTGCCACTTGCAATAATCTTCAGTAAATCTATTGAAGCAGGACAACTGCCTGAGGTGTGGAAGAGAGCAAACGTAGTCCCAATTTTTAATAAAGGAGGCAGATAGGCAGCACTAAACTACATACCTGTGTCACTGACATGTATGGTATGTAAAGTTATTGAGAAGCTTATCATGAGAAGAGTGGTGGAGCACCTAGAAAAGAATGGGCTCATACTGACAACCAGCATAGCTTCAGGGAAGGGAAATCCTTAATCAAAAACCTACTGGAGTTACATGGTAAGGTAACAGAAGTAAGACAATACTATCCATGAAAGCAAAAAGGGGAATGTATGAGAATATAGTTTTACCAACACTCTTTTATGGGTGTGAGGCATGGGTTGTGAATGTTGCAACAAGGAGAAGGCTGGAGGCAGTGGAGATTGTCATGTCTAATGGCAATGTGTGGTGTGAATATTATGCAGAGAATCTGTAGTTTGGAGATTAGGAGGTGTGGGATTACCAAAACTATTATCCAGAGGGCTGAGGAGGGGTTATTGAAATGGTTTGGACACAAAAGCGAAAGGGGCTAGGAAGAGTGACAAGGACAGAATCAGCAGAGGACAACAAACAAAGCAGGGCAGAGCAACAAGAGCAAGCAAACACAGAACCATCCCCAGAACCCCTTACAGAACCCCCATAACACAGTGTTTGAGAGGAAACTGAAGGTATGGTACACAAACTGTTATGGAATAACGAATAAGTGGGAGGAGTGGCACAAGAGAGTCAAAGAGGCATCACCGGACATCATAGCCCTCATAGAAAAGAAACCAAGCTCACAGGGATGATAACAGATGCCATCTTTCAAACGGGATATCAGATCTTGAGGAAAGACAGAGGGAACAGAGGGGGTGGAGGAGTGGCACTGCTAATCAAAAACCAATGGGATTTTGATGAGCTGGAGAGAGGAGACAGAGGAGAAGCAAGAGACTACATAATAGGAACGGTTCAGTCTGGAGGTCTCAAGGTGGTAATTGCAGTGATGTATAGCCCACCACAGAACAGCAGGAGGACAAGGCAAGAGTATGATGAGAGTAATAGTGCGATAATTGACACACTGGCTGAAGTGGCAAGAAGGGCTCATGCGAGAAGGGCAAAGCTACCGATCATGGGTGACTCAACCACAAGGAAATCGACTGGGAGAACTTGGAGCCACATAGGGGCCAAGAAACGTGGAGGGCTAAGATGATGGAAGTGGTATTGGAAAACCTCATGTACCAACACGTAAAGGACACTAGGAGAGGAGAGGATAAACCAACGAGACTGGGCCTAGTATTTATCTTGAGTAGTGCAGATACTGAGGACATCACATATGAAAGACCCCTTGGGGCCAGTGATCATGTGGTTCTGAGCTTCGAATACATAGTAGAGTTACAGGTGGAAGGGGAAGCAGGAAGGGCCAGACGAATGAAGCCAGACTGCAAGAGAAGGGACTACCCAGGCATAAAGAATTTCCTGAATGGGGTTTGGTGGGTCAAAGAACTAGCGGGGAAGTCAGTAAACGAGATGATGGAATAGGTGGCAACAATATGCAAGGAAGCTGAGGGGAGGTTTGTACTCAAGGGTAAAAGGAATAGCATAAAAGCCAGGATGAGCCTGTGGTTCACCCAAAAGTGCAGGGAGGCCAAAACCAAGTGTGCTAGGGAATGGAAGAAGTATAGGAGGCAAAGGACCCAGTAGAATAAGGAGAGTACTCGTAGAGCCAGAAATGAACATGCACAGGTAAGCAGAGAGGCCCAAAGACAATACAAAATTGACATAGCAGCGAAAGCCAAATCTGACCCAAAGCTGTTGTACAGTCACATCAGGAGTAAAACACCAGTCAAGGACCAGGTAATCAGGCTAAGGAAGGAAGGAGGGGAGGTCACAAAAAATGACTGAGAAGTATGTGAGGAGCTCAACATGAGATTCAAAGAAGTGTTCACAGAGGAGACAGAAAGGCCTCCAGAAAGGCAGAGAGGTGGGGAACACCATCAAGTATTGGACACAGTACATACAACCGAGAAAGAAGTGAAGAGGCTGCTAAGCGAGCTAGACACCTCAAAGGCGATGGGGCCGGATGACATCTCTCCATGGGTTCTGAGAGAGGAAGCAGAGGCACTTTGTGTACCTCTAACAACTATCTTCAACACATCTATCGAAACAGGGCGACTGCCGGAAGTATGGAAGACAGCAATTGTAGTCCCAGTTTTTAAAAAAAGGAGAGAGATATGAAACATTAAACTACAGACCAGTGTCACTGACATGTGTAGTATGCAAGATCATAGAGAAAATTATCAGGAAAAGAGTGGTGGAGCATCTAGAAAACTCGGTTTCAGGGACGGGAAATCCTGCGTCATAAACTTACTGGAGTTCTATGAGAGGGTGACGGCAGTAAGACAAGAGAGAGAGGGGTGGGTGGATTGCATTTTCTTGGACTGTAAGAAGGCGTTTGACACAGTTTCACACAAGAGATTAGTGCAAAAGCTGGAGGACCAAGCAGGGATAACAGGGAAAGCACTACAATGGATCAGGGAATATCTGTCAGGAAGACAACAGCGAGTCATGGTACGTGACGAGGTGTCAGGATGGTCGCCTTTAACGAGCAGGGTGCCACAGGGATCAGTTCTAGGACCGGTGCTGTTTTTGGTATTTGTGAACTACATGACGGAAGGAATAGACTCCAAAGTGTCCCTGTTTGCGGATGATGTGAAGTTGATTAAAAAAGTTCAATCGGACGAGGACCAGGCAGAACTACAGGGGCATCTGGACAGGCTGCAGGTCTGGTCCAGCAAATGGCTCCTGGAGTTCAACCCCACCAAGTGCGAAGTCATGAAGATTGGGGAAGGGCAAAGAAGACCACAGACGGAATACAATCTAGGGGGCCAGAGCCTACATACCTCACTTAAGGAAAAGGATCTTGGGGGAGTATAAAACCGGGCACATCTCCTGAGGTGCACATCAACCAAATAACTGCTGCAGCATACGAGCGCCTGGCAAACCAAAGAACAGCATTCCGACATCTAAATAAGAAGTCATTCAGGACCCTGTACACTGTGTACGTTAGGCCCATACTGGAGTATACAGCGCTGGTTTGGAACCCTCACCTAGCCAAGCACTTGAGGAAACTAGAGAAAGTGCAAAGGTTTGCCACAAGACTAGTCCCGGAGCTAAGGAGTATGTCCTACGAGGAGAGGCTAAGTGAAATCGACTTGACGACACTGGAAGACAGGAGAGACAGGGAGGATATGATAACGACATAAAAATACTAAGAGGAATCGACAAGGTGGACAAAGACAGGATGTTCCATAGATGGGACACAGGAACAAGGGGACACAGTTGGAAGCTGAAGACTCAGATAAATCACAAGGATGTTAGGAAGTATTTCTTCAGTCACAGAGTTGTCAGGAAGTGGAATAGTCTGGGAAGTGATGTAGTGGAGGCAGGATCCATACATAGTTTTAAGAAGAGGTATGATAAGGCTCATGGAGCGGGAAGAATGACCTAGTAGTGGCCAGTGAAGAGGCAGGGCCTTGAGCTGTGAATCGACCCCTGCAACCACAACTAGGTGAGTACAACTAGGTGAGTACACACACACACACACACACACACGCACACACACACACACACACACACACACACACACACACACACACACACACACACACACACACACACACACACACACACACACAGCTAAGGGGAATGTCTTATGAAGAAAGGTTAAGGGAAATCGGTCTGACAACACTGGAGGACAGGAGGGTCAGGGGAGACATGATAACGACATACAAAATACTGCGTGGAATAGACAAGGTGGACAGAGACAGGATGTTCCAGAGATGGGACGCAGAAACAACGGGTCACAATTGGAAGCTGAAGACTCAGATGAGTCAAAGGGATGTTAAGAAGTATTTCTTCAGTCATAGAGTAGTTAAGAAGTGGAATAGTCTGGCAAACGATGTAGTGGAGGCAGGAACTATACATAGTTTTAAGACGAGGTATGATAAAGCTCATGGAGCAGGGGGAGAGAGGACCTAGTAGCGGTCGGTGAAGAGGCGGGGCCAGGAGCTGAGTCTCGACCCCTGCAACCACAATTAGGTGAGTACACACACACAGGCACGCGCGCGCGCACACACACACACACACACACACACACACACACACACCCGGAAGGTTGAGGCAGTGCGGAAGTAGTGTGAGGGGTCGCAGTGTATCATCGAGTGTGGATGACTCCCTGGTAATGGATGACTCCCTGTGAAAGGATGGCTCCCTGATAATGGAAGGCTCCCTGGAAATGGAAGGCTCCGTGGTAATGGATGGCTCCCTGGTAATGGATGGCTCCCTGGTAATGGATGGCTCCCTGGTAATGGATGACTTTTTCGTAATGGATGACTCCCTGGTAATGGATGGCTCCCTGGTAATGGATGGCTCCCTGGTAATGGAGGGCTCTCTGGTAATGGATGGCTCCCTGGTAATGGAAGGCTCCCTGGTAATGGATGGCTCCCTGGTAATGGATGGCTCCCTGGTAATGGATGACTTTTTCGTAATGGAAGGCTCCCTGGTAATGGATGGCTCCCAGGTAATAGATGGCTCCCTGGTAATGGATGGCTCCCTTGTAATGGATGACTCCCTGGTAATGGATGGCTCTCTGGTAATGGATGGCTCTCTGGTTATGGATGGCTATCTGGTAATGGATGGCTCCCTGGTAATTGGTGGCTCCCTAGTAATGGATGGCTCTCTGGTAATAGATGGCTCCCTGGTAATGGATGACTCCCTGGTAATGGATGGCTCTCTGGTAATGGATGGCTCTCTAGTTATGGATGGCTATCTGGTAATGGATGGCTCCCTGGTAATGGGTGGCTCCCTAGTAATGGATGGCTCTCTGGTAATAGATGGCTCCCTGGTAATGGATGACTCCCTGGTAATGGATGGCTCTCTGGTAATGGATGGCTCTCTGGTTATGGATGGCTATCTGGTAATGGATGGCTCCCTGGTAATGGGTGACTCCCTGGTAATGGATGGCTCTCTGGTAATGGATTGCTCTCTGGTTATGGATGGCTATCTGGTAATGGATGGCTCCCTGGTAATGGGTGGCTCCCTAGTAATGGATGGCTCCCTAGTAATGGATGGCTCCCTGGTAATGGATGGCTCCCTGGTAATGGATGGCTCCCTGGTAATGGATGGCTCCCTGGTAATGGATGGCTCCCTGGTAATGGATGACTCCCTGGTCATGGATGGCTCCCTGGTAATGGATGGCTCCCTGGTAATGGATGGCTCCCTGGTAATGGGTGGTTCCCTGGTAATGAATGGCTCCCTGGTAATGGATGGGTCCCTGGTAATGGATGGCTCCCTGGTAATGGATGGCTCCCTGGTAATAGATGGCTCCCTGGTAATTGATGGCTCCCTGGTAATGGATGGCTCCCTGGTAATGGATGGCTCCCTGGTAATGGATGGCTCCCTGGTAATGGATAGCTCCCTGGTAATGGATGGCTCCCTGGTAATGGATGGCTCCCTGGTAATTGATGGCTCCCTGGTAATGGATGGCTCTCTGGTAATGGATGGCTCCCTGGTAATGGATGGCTCCCTGGTAATGGATGGCTCCCTGGTAATGGATGGCTCCCTGGTAATGGATGCCTCCCTGGTAATGGATGGCTCCCTGGTAATGGATGGCTCCCTGGTAATGGATGGCTCCCTGGTAATGGATGGCTCCCTGGTAATGGATGGCTCCCTGGTAATGGATGGCTCCCTGGTAATGGATGGCTCTCTGGTAATGGATGGCTCCCTGGTAATGGATGGCTCCCTGGTAATGGATGGCTCCCTGGTAATGGATGGCTCCCTGGTAATGGATGGCTCCCTGGTAATGGATGGCTCCCTGGTAATGGATGCCTCCCTGGTAATGGATGGCTCCCTGGTAATGGATGGCTCCCTGGTAATGGATGGCTCCCTGGTAATGGATGGCTCCCTGGTAATGGATGGCTCCCTGGTAATGGATGGCTCCCTGGTAATGGATGGCTCCCTGGTAATGAATGGCTCCCTAGAAATGGATGCCTCCCTGGTAATGGATGGCTCCCTGGTAATGGATGGCTCCCTGGTAATGGATGGCTCCCTGGTAATGGATGGCTCCCTGGTAATGGATGGCTTCCTGGTAATGGATGGCTCCCTGGTAATGGATGGCTCCCTGGTAATGCATGGCTCGCTGGTAATGGATGGCTCCCTGGTAATGGATGGCTCCCTGGTAATGCATGGCTCGCTGGTAATGGATGGCTCCCTGGTAATGGATGGCTCCCTGGTAATGGATGGCTCCCTGGTAATGGATGGCTCCCTGGTAATGGATGCCTCCCTGGTAATGGATGGCTCCCTGGTAATGGATGGCTCCCTGGTAATGGATGGCTCCCTGGTAATGGATGGCTCCCTGGTAATGGATGGCTCCCTGGTAATGGATGGCTCCCTGGTAATGGATGGCTCCCTGGTAATGAATGGCTCCCTAGAAATGGATGCCTCCCTGGTAATGGATGGCTCCCTGGTAATGGATGGCTCCCTGGTAATGGATGGCTCCCTGGTAATGGATGGCTCCCTGGTAATGGATGGCTTCCTGGTAATGGATGGCTCCCTGGTAATGGATGGCTCCCTGGTAATGCATGGCTCGCTGGTAATGGATGGCTCCCTGGTAATGGATGGCTCCCTGGTAATGCATGGCTCGCTGGTAATGGATGGCTCCCTGGTAATGGATGGCTCCCTGGTAATGGATGGCTCCCTGGTAATGGATGGCTCCCTGGTAGTGAGGTAGTTCCCTGAGGATCACGTACAGGCAATACTTCTAGTCTGGTTACTTAGCGAATTCAGTAGATAAAAAGCCAGTGAAAAGAAATCAGTTAAAGTGGGATATTATAATGGCTTCTAGGGCGGTAATATTTACATTCAACGGTTCACAATGTTCACCTTCAACTAGTTGTTATTGTTGTTATCGTCTTAAAATTATTCTTAAACATATCAATGTTTGATGTTATCTTTGGTGTTTAAGAACGGCTTGCATGTTAGTTTAAACTGTTCCTTTTGTTCCACCTGAACATAAGAAACAATATTAGGTTATTAACGGTATCTGTTTGTAAACAGATTATTTTTGTTGGTAGCGGAATAAATTTTATGCTCAGTAAATCATTTTCATCCGGCGCTAAATTTTTGAAGGAAATTTCAGACTTAGAAGCGTCGCTAAGTTCATCAGCGGGATATATTGACCAGCTTTGATATATTGACCAGCGGGATATATTGACCAGCGGGATATATTGACCAGCGGGATATATTGACTAGCGGGATATATTGACCAGCGGGATATATTGACCAGCGGGATATATTGACCAGCGGGATATATTGACCAGCAGGATATATTGACCAGCGGGATATATTGACCAGCGGGATATATTGACCAGCGGGATATATTGACCAGCGGGATATATTGACCAGCGGGAAATATTGACCAGCGGGATATATTGACCAGCGGGATATATTGACCAGCGGGATATATTGACCAGCGGGATATATTGACCAGCGGGATATATTGACCAGCAGGATATATTGACCAGCGGGATATATTGACCAGCAGGATATATTGACCAGCGGGATATATTGACCAGTGGGATATATTGACCAGCGGGATATATTGACCAGCAGGATATATTGACCAGCGGGATATATTGACCAGCGGGATATATTGACCAGCGGGATATATTGACCAGCGGGATATATTGACTAGCGGGATATATTGACCAGCGGGATATACTGACCAGCGGGATATATTGACCAGCGGGATATATTGACCAGCGGGATATATTGACTAGCGGGATATATTGACCAGCGGGATATATTGACCAGCGGGATATATTGACCAGCGGGATATATTGACCAGCGGGATATATTGACCAGCAGGATATATTGACCAGCGGGATATATTGACCAGAGGGATATATTGACCAGCGGGATATATTGACCAGCGGGATATATTGACCAGCGGGATATATTGACCAGCGGGATATATTGACCGGCAGGATATACTGACCAGCGGGATATATTGACCAGCGGGATATACTGACCAGCGGGATATATTGACCAGCGGGATATATTGACCAGCGGGATATACTGACCAGCGGGATATATTGACCAGCGGGATATACTGACCAGCGGGATATACTGACCAGCGGGATATATTGACCAGCGGGATATATTGACCAGCGGGATATACTGACCAGCGGGATATATTGACTAGCGGGATATATTGACCAGCGGGATATATTGACCAGAGGGATATATTGACCAGCGGGATATACTGACCAGCGCGATATATTGACTAGGGGGATATATTGACCAGCGGGATATATTGACCAGAGGGATATATTGACCAGCGGGATATATTGACCAGCGGGATACATTGACCAGAGGGATATATTGACCAGTGGGATATATTGACCAGTGGGATATATTGACCAGTTGCCTACTGGGTAGTGAAAGAAGGGGAGGGGAAGGAAGGTGAGGGGAAGGAAGGGGAGGGAAAGAAGGGGGAGGGGAAGGAAGGTGAAGGGGAAGGAAGGGGAGGGAAAGAAGGGGGAGCGGAAGGAAGGTGAGGGGGAAGGAAGGGGAGGGAAAGAAGGGGGAGGGAAGGAAGGGGGGAAAAAGGAAGGTGGAGGTAAGGAAGATGTAGGTAAGGAAGGTGGAGGTAAGGAAGGTGTAGGTAAGGAAGGTGTAGGTAAGGAAGGTGGAGGTAAGGAAGGTGGAGGTAAGGAAGGTGGAGGTAAGGAAGGTGGAGGTAAGGAAGGTGGAGGTAAGGAAGGTGGAGGTAAGGAAGGTGGAGGTAAGGAAGGTGGAGGTAAGGAAGGTGGAGGTAAGGAAGGTGGAGGTAAGGAAGGTGGAGGGAAGGAAGGGGCAAGAAGGAAGGGGGAGGAGGGAAGGGGGAGGGAGGGAAGGGGGAGGGAAGGAAGGAGGAGGGAAGGAAGGTGGAGGGAAGGAAGGGAAGGGGAAGGAATAAGGAAGTATATTATGTGTAGACAAGGGAAGGAAGGGGGAGGGAAGGAAGGGGGAGGGAAGGAAGGGAAGGGGAAGGAAGGGGGAGGGAAGGAAGGGGGAGGGAAGGAAGGGGGAGGGAAGGAAGGGAAGGGGAAGGAATAAGGAAGTATATTATGTGTAGACAACCCGGGATAACACACAAAAAAGTGACTTGTTTCCATTGAGGGGGTGAGGGTAGGGGGGTAGAGGGTTGGGGTAGGGGGTGGGGGAAGGGGGGTAGAGGGTTGGGGTAGGGGGTGGGGGAAGGGGGGTAGAGGGTTGGGGTAGGGGGTGGGGGTAGGGGGGTAGAGGGTTGGGGTAGGGGGTGGGGGTAGGGGGTAGAGGGTTTGGGTAGGGGGTGGGGGAAGGGGGGTAGAGGGTTGGGGTAGGGGGTGGGGGAAGGGGGGTAGAGGGTTGGGGTAGGGGGTGGGGGTAGGGGGGTAGAGGGTTGGGGTAGGGGGTGGGGGTAGGGGGGTAGAGGGTTGGGGTAGGGGGTCGGGGGTAGGGGAAAGGGGGGTAGAGAAGATACTTTGATACCGGTGGAAGGAATCTAGAGCTGCCAGGATTTTTCTTAGCTGGAACCTGACTGCCTCTAACTTCCGAGGCTCTGTATAGCCTTACAGGTTTAGCGCTGCCACATGAAAATAATGATAATATTGTAGGTTAATTTCAATTTAAGAACATAAGAACATAAGAAAGGAGGAACACTGCAGGAGGCCTGTTGGCCCATACTAGGCAGGTCCTTTACAATTCATCCCACTAACAAAACATTTGCCCAACCCAATTTTCAATGCCACCCAAGAAATAAGCTCTGATGTGAAAGTCCCACTCAAATCCAACCCCTCCCACTCATGTACTTATCCAACCTAAATTTGAAACTACCCAAAGTCCTAGCCTCAATAACCCAACTAGGTAGACTGTTCCACTCATCAACTACCCTATTTCCAAACCAATACTTTCCTATGTCCTTTCTAAATCTAAACTTATCTAATTTAAATCCATTACTGCGGGTTCTTTCTTGGAGAGACATCCTCAAGACCTTATTAATATCCCCTTTATTAATACCTATCTTCCACTTATACACTTCGATCAGGTCTCCCCTCATTCTTCGTCTAACAAGTGAATGTAACTTAAGAGTCTTCAATCTTTCTTCATAAGGAAGATTTCTAATGCTATGTATTAATTTAGTCATCCTACGCTGAATGTTTTCTAACGAATTTATGTCCATTCTGTAATACGGAGACCAGAATTGAGCTGCATAATCTAGGTGAGGCCTTACTAATGATGTATAAAGCTGCAGTATGACCTCTGGACTTCTGTTGCTTACACTTCTTGATATAAATCCCAGTAATCTATTTGCCTTATTACGTACGCTTAGGCATTGCTGTCTTGGTTTAAGGTTGCTGCTCACCATAACCCCCAAGTCCTTTTCGCAATCTGTATGGCTAAGTTCTACATCATTTAACTTATAAGTGCTAGGGTTATGGACACTCCCGAGCTTCAGAACCTTGCATTTATCTACATTGAACTGCATCTGCCACTTTTCTGACCAAGAATAGAGTTTGTTTAAATCCTCCTGAAGTTCCATAACATCTACGTTTGAATCAATTATCCTACCTATCTTTGTGTCATCGGCGAATTTGCTCATATCACTAGTAATTCCCTCATCAAGATCATTGATATATATTATAAACAACAACGGGCCCAAGACTGATCCCTGTGGAACGCCACTTGTTACAGATCCCCACTCGGATTTAACCCCATTTATGGACACTGCTTCCTGTCAGTGAGCCATGACTCGATCCACGAGAGCACTTTTCCCCCAATGCCATGAGCTGCCCCTTTCTTTAACAGTCTATGGTGCGGAACTCTATCAAAAGCCTTACTAAAATCTAAGTAAATAATATCAAATTCTTCATTGTGGTCAACAGCCTCAAAAGCTTTACTGAAGAAAGTTAATAAATTAGTTAGACAAGACCGGCCTCTTGTGAATCCATGCTGAGTATCATTAATCAAGCTATGCTTATCGAGATGGCTTCTTATAATCTCAGCTATAATTGACTCTAATAATTTTCCTACAATTGAGGTCAATTTGCCGCTATACATAATAATAATAATAATAATAATAATAATAATAATAATAATAATAATAATAATAATAATAATAATAATAATAATAATAATAATAATAATAATAACAACAACAGCAATAAGGGTATATAAACTAAGACATGAATATATATACTACTGATAATTTACTAAAACTCGTTATATGGATTAATGTATTTTTGGCTATTGATCCACAGGTGAATTACCGCCATTGTTGACTTGCAGCTCAGGAGGTTTGACCCACAACACAAAGAAACAGAGCAGGTGGTAAGAATAAAATGTATATATAAAGTGACTGCTAGGCTGACTGCTAGGCTGTCTCCTAGGCTGTCTGCTAGGCTGACTGCTAGGCTGACTGCTAGGCTGGCTGCTAGGCTGACTGCTAGGCTGACTGCTGGGCTGGCTACTAGGCTGACTGCTAGACTGACTGCTAGGCTGAGTGCTAGGCTGTCTGCTAGGCTGTCTGCTAGGCTGAATACTAGGCTGACTACTAGGCTGACTGCTAGGCTGTCTGCTAGGCTGACTGCTAGGCTGACTACTAGGCTGACTACTAGGCTGACTGCTAGGCTGACTGCTGGGCTAGCTACTAGGCTGACAGCTAGGCTGACTGCTAGGTTGACTGCTAGGCTGACTGATAGGCTGACTGCTAGGCTGACTGCTAGGCTGACTGATAAGCTGACTGCTAGGCTTACTACTAGGCTGACTGCTAGGCTGACTGCCAGGCTGACTACTAGGCTGACTGCTAGGTTGACTGCTAGGCTGTCTGCTAGGCTGACTGCTAGGATGACTGCTAGGCTGACTGCTAGGCTGACTGCTAGGCTGTCTGCTAGACTGACTGCTAGGCTGACTGCTAGGCTGGCTGCTATGCTGACTGCTAGGCTGACTGCTGGGCTGGCTACTAGGCTGACTGCTAGACTGACTGCTAGGCTGACTGCTAGGCTGTCTGCTAGGCTGTGTGCTAGGCTGAATACTAGGCTGACTACTAGGCTGACTGCTAGGCTGTCTGCTAGGCTGACTGCTAGGCTGACTACTAGGCTGACTGCTAGGCTGACTGCTAGGCTGACTGCTAGGCTGACTGCTAGGCTGGCTACTAGGCTAACTGCTAGGCTGACTGCTAGGCTGACTGCTAGGCTGACTGCTAGGCTGACTGCAAGGCTGGCTGCTAGGCTGACTGCTAGGCTGACTGCTAGGCTGACTGCTAGGCTGACTACTAGGCTAACTGCTAGGCTGACTGCTAGGCTGACTGCTAGGCTGACTGCTAGGCTGTCTGCTAGGCTGACTGCTAGGATGACTGCTAGGCTGACTGCTAGGCTGACTGCTAGGCTGTCTGCTAGACTGACTGCTAGGCTGACTGCTAGGCTGGCTGCTAGGCTGACTGCTAGGCTGACTGCTGGGCTTACTACTAGGCTGACTGCTAGACTGACTGCTAGGCTGACTGCTAGGCTGTCTGCTAGGCTGTGTGCTAGGCTGAATAATAGGCTGACTACTAGGCTGACTGCTAGGCTGACTGCTAGGTTGACTGCTAGGCTGACTGATAGGCTGACTGCTGGGCTGACTGCTAGGCTGACTGCTAAGCTGACTGCTAGGCTGACTGCTAGGCTGACAGGCTGACTGCTAGGCTGACTGCTAGGCTGACTGCTGGGCTAGCTACTAGGCTAACTGCTAGGCTGACTGCTGCTGACTGCTAGGCTGACTGCTAGGCTGACTAGGCTGCTAGGCTGACTGCTAGGCTGACTGCTAGGCTGACTGCTAGGCTGCTAACTGCTAGGCTGACTGCTAGGCTGACTGCTAGGCTGACTGCTAGGCTGTCTGCTAGGCTGACTGCTAGGATGACTGCTAGGCTGACTGCTAGGCTGACTGCTAGGCTGTCTGCTAGACTGACTGCTAGGCTGACTGCTAGGCTGGCTGCTAGGCTGACTGCTAGGCTGACTGCTGGGCTTACTACTAGGCTGACTGCTAGACTGACTGCTAGGCTGTCTGCTAGGCTGTGTGCTAGGCTGAATAATAGGCTGACTACTAGGCTGACTGCTAGGCTGACTGCTAGGTTGACTGCTAGGCTGACTGATAGGCTGACTGCTGGGCTGACTGCTAGGCTGACTGCTAAGCTGACTGCTAGGCTGACTGCTAGGCTGACAGGCTGACTGCTAGGCTGACTACTAGGCTGACTGCTAGGCTGACTGCTAGGCTGACTGCTAGGCTGACTGCTAGGCTGGCTACTAGGCTGACTTCTAGGCTGACTGCTAGGCTGACTACTAAGCTGTCTACTAGGCTGACTGCTAGGCTGACTGCTAGGCCGACTGCTAGGCTGGCTACTAGGCTGCCTGCTAGGCTGTCTGCTAGGCTGACTGCTAGGCTGACTACTAGGCTGACAACTAGGCTGACTGCTAGGCTGACTGCTGGGCTGGCTACTAGGCTGACTGCTAGGCTGACTACTAGGCTGACTGCTAGTCTGACTGCTAGGCTGACTGCTAGGCTGACTGTTAAGCTGACTACTAGGCTGACTACTAGGCTGACTACTAAGCTGTCTACTAGGCTGGCTGCTAGGCTGACTGCTAGGCTGACTGCTAGGCTGACACTAGGCTGATTTCTAGGCAGACAACTAGGCTGAATACTAGGCTGACTATTAGGCTGACTACTAAGCTGTCTGCTAGGCTGACTACTAGGCTGACTGCTAGGCTGACTGCTAGGCTGACTGCAAGGCTGGCTACTAGGCTGACTACTAGGCTGACAACTAGACTGACTACTAGGCTGACTGCTAGGCTGGCTACTAGGCTGACTGCTGGGCTGACTGCTAAGCTGTCTACTAGGCTGACTACTAGGCTGACTGCTAGGCTGACTGCTAGGCTGACTACTAGGCTGACTGCTAGGCTGGCTACTAGGCTGACTGCTGGGCTGACTGCTAAGCTGTCTACTAGGCTGACTACTAGGCTGACTGCTAGGCTGACTGCTAGGCTGACTACTAGGCTGACTGCTAGGCTGACTACTAGGCTGAATACTAGGCTGACTACTAGGCTGACTACTAGGCTGACTGCTAGGCTGACTACTAGGCTGACTGCTAGGCTGACTACCAGGCTGACTACTAGGCTGACTGCTTGGCTAACTACTAGGCTGGCTACTAGGCTGGCTGCTAGGCAGGCTACTAGGCTGACTACTAGGCTGACTACTAGGCTGATTGCTAGACTGACTGCTAGGCTGACTACTAGGTTGATTACTAGGCTGAATGCTGGGCTGACTACTAGGTTGACTGCTAGGCTGACTACTAGGCTGGCTACTAGGCTGACTGCTAGGCTGAATACTAGGCTGACTACTAGGCTTACTACAAGGCTGACTACTAGGCTGGCTACTAGGCTGACTGCTAGGCTGACTACTAGTCTGAAAACTAGGCTGACTACTAGGCTGACTACTAGGCTGACTACTAGGCTGACTACTAAGCTGTCTACTAGGCTGACTACTAGGCTGATTGCTAGGCTGACTGCTAGGCTGACTGCTAGGCTGACTGCTAGGCTGACTGCTAGGCTGAGTTCTAGGCTGACTACTAGGCTGACTGCTAGGCTGACTACTAGTCTGACTACTAGGCTGACTACTAGGCTGACTACTAAGCTGTCTACTAGGCTGACTACTAGGCTGACTACTAGGCTGGCTGCTAGGCTGACTGCTAGGCTGACTGCTAGGCTGACTACTAGGCTGACTACTAGGCTGATTACTACGCTGACTACTAGGCTGACTGCTAATCTGGCTACTAGGCTGACTGCTAGGCTGACTGCTAGGCTGACTACTAGGATGACTGCTAGCCTGACTGCTAGACTGACTGCTAGGCTGACTACTAGGATGACTGCTAGCCTGACTGCTAGACTGACTACTAGGCTGACTACTAGGCTGACTACTAGGCTGACTGTTAGGCTGACTGCTAGGCTTGCTACTAGGCTGATTGCTAGGCTGACTACTAGGCTGACTGCTAGCAGTCTACTAGGCTGACTACTAGGCTGACTACTAGGCTGACTGCTAGACTGACTGCTAGGCTGACTACTAGGCTGATTACTAGGCTGACTGCTGTGCTGACTGCTAGGCTGACTACTAGGCTGTCTGCTTGGCTGACTACTAGGCTGACTGCTTGGCTGGCTATTAGGCTGACTGCTTTTTCTGACTACTAGGCTGGCTACTAGGCTGACTGCTAGGCTTATTGCTAGGCTGACTACTAGTCTGAAAATTAGGCTGACTACTAGGCTGACTACTAGGCTGACTACTAAGCTGTCTACTAGGCTGACTACTAGACTGACTGCTAGGCTGACTGCTAGGCTGACTACTAGGCTGACTACTAGTCTGACTACTAGGCTGACTACTAGGCTGACTACTAAGCTGTCTACTAGGCTGACTACTAGGCTGACTACTAGGCTGGCTGCTAGGCTGACTGCTAGGCTGACTGCTAGGCTGACTACTAGGCTGACTACTAGGCTGATTACTAGGCTGACTACTAGGCTGACTGCTAATCTGGCTACTAGGCTGACTGCTAGGCTGACTGCTAGGCTGACTACTAGGATGACTGCTAGCCTGACTGCTAGACTGACTACTAGGCTGACTACTAGGCTGACTACTAGGCTGACTGTTAGGCTGACTGCTAGGCTTGCTACTAGGCTGATTGCTAGGCTGACTACTAGGCTGACTGCTAGCAGTCTACTAGGCTGACTACTAGGCTGACTACTAGGCTGACTGCTAGACTGACTGCTAGGCTGACTACTAGGCTGATTACTAGGCTGACTGCTGTGCTGACTGCTAGGCTGACTACTAGGCTGTCTGCTTGGCTGACTACTAGGCTGACTGCTTGGCTGGCTATTAGGCTGACTGCTTTTTCTGACTACTAGGCTGGCTACTAGGCTGACTGCTAGGCTTGTTGCTAGGCTGACTACTAGTCTGAAAATTAGGCTGACTACTAGGCTGACTACTAGGCTGACTACTAAGCTGTCTACTAGGCTGACTACTAGACTGACTGATAGGCTGACTGCTAGGCTGACTACTAGGCTGACTACTAGGCTGACTACTAGGCTGACTACTAGGCTGACTGCTAGGCCAGCTACTAGGCTGTCTGCTAGGCTGACTGCTAGGCTGACTACTAGGCTGACTACTAGGCTGACTGCTAGACTGACTACTAGGCTGACTACTAGGCTGACTACTAGACTGACTGCTAGGCTGACTAATAGGCTGGCTACTGGGCTGATTGCTAGGCTGACTACTAGGCTGACTACTAGGCTGACTGTTAGGCTGACTACTAGCTGGCTCCTAGGCTGACTGCTAGACAGGCTACTAGTTTGTCTATTAGGCTGACTACTAGGCTGACTGCTAGACTGACTGCTAGGCTGACTACTAGGCTGATTACTAGGCTGACTACTAGGGTGACTACTAGGCTGACTACTAGACTGGCTGCTAGGCTGACTACTAGGCTTACTACAAAGCTGACTTCTAGGCTGACTACTAGGGTGACTACTAGGCTGACTACTAGACTGGCTGCTAGGCTGACTGCTAGGCTGACTACTAGGCTGGCTAGTAGGCTGAGGGACTCCAGGGTATACAGGATGTAGGTGGGTAGCTTAATTTTATATTAGTTGTGTTGCCTGAGGGGCTAGTTTATTACCCCCCTCCCCATCCTCATCGCAAAAAAAAATACAGTATTACAGAGGTGACAATGTGTCTGTGTCAGGCCCCACTGACCGTTGTTACATATGCACTGACTTTCTTATATACTCTTATGTGGAATGGACGTAAATTTTCTGATACTGAGTAAACTGAGCACTGATAGTAATATGGAAAATGATTGGATTTCAATGTTTTGTAAGGTTTAACTAGATGTACATAATGCATGAGCTTATATACTTAAGAGAGGACAACCAAAATAATCCTTGCTAAGTATGGTGAACTAAAATTTTAAGCAACTTAGGCTTCTCTTTATAGAGAAAATAAATAAGTTAAAAATAAAAATAAAAAATTAATAAGTTATATTCATAAAAAAGCTGTAAACCCGTGGGTATCACACAGCGCTTGGGAAATGGGATATAAGGTACGATACAAGGAAGAGGATAGGTTCGGTTCCTTGGATAAAGAGCCTTTACCCGGTAAGGCATCTCTCTTCCTTTGAAGGGTCGAGAACAGCAGAAAGGATAATTACAGGTTAGTGTACATATACTCCAAGCTGGGAAGTGTGGGAGGGCAGAGGGAGTGGGAGGGGGATTAGGTTTTAGTGGGGTTGAGGGAGTCTAGGGCTCCTGGTTGGGTTGCAGTGACTAGAACAGTAGGTGTGCGGCTTCTGGTTGCGAACAATGCCACATTCTGCTTAATAAGCAACATTAATCATACCAGATCAGGCATTCACTTCGTGTTCCGAGGAGTTATAACTTTCCTTCTCTCAGCCACAGAGACTAATCGGCTGCGTTTATATCGAAATATTCACAATGGCGTCGGGTGAGGTGGGGCCTGACTTGTCGGTATTACAAAGCCTTGAACTCTTGCAATATACAAAGGAAGAGTTTGTTGTGGCAGACACAAGATGAGAGCTTCCAGGACGTTGCTGCTGATGAATACTGGTAGTTGAGAGGGATCACGTAGCAGCAAAGAAAGTTGGAGCGTAAACTTATGTGGTTACTACTGTGTGATACTTGCACTTGTTTGTAAATAACGTCTAATTTATTTCTGCTAAGTGTGCCATGTGTTACAATACATGTTCGGTTGTAAACAAAACTCAACCATTGGATATGTGGCAAGATTTATTCTGTAGGAGACTCAAGCAAATACTTTGACATTCTTATTCAACAGTAAATTAGACGTTTTGTATATAATGTGCAGCTAATATAGTGTGCAATAACACTGTTCTTGCTCTTCAAACATTTTGTTTACTATCAAAACTAAACACAGGAGCCACATAAATAAAAGTGAAGCACATTTTCTCCAGAAAACTAACATTTTTATTTTAAAATTTTGTTTAAGCATTTTTTTTTTATTTTTAGACAAAACCGCAAAAATTAAAATGGAATTTCTTTTCTAGGTCAACATTTCTTGAAACAGAGCCAAGGGAAAGTTTAAACTTTGTGGCTTGACTCTCCACTTGATGTAGATTTATGAAACTTGGCTCCTAGTGTTGGGTGCTCAAACACCAGTGAGTCTTCAGCATACATTTGAGTCTCTCTAATGTCCGCCTCTCTCTCACCTTTATTGTTTCTTCATTGTCGTAATGTTTAGATCCCGTTCTTCACGTGAGTTCAGAATGGGTCCTCACTCACTTTCCTTTCGGTTCTCATCAATTTTTATTTCTCCCTAAATGCCCGTAACATCGCAAAAGAATTTAGTTTTCCTTTGTTTAAGTCCTCTAAGTGGTATTTTCATCCCTGCACGAAAACTTAGTTTGTGTTCTTGTCGTTCATTGTGTTTCATAAAGACTGTTGTGCATCCTATGGTTCTTCAGATTATTGCATGTTTTGTATGTACATTAATTTCGAAGTAAAGATTATTTCTACATTTGAGTTTTAACATTGCCATCCACCACACACATATTTTAACTCTTCCTTCTTCAGAGACGTATATATTAATCTTCTTCAGTAATTCATACTGAACTACCTTACAGAAAGATATCCCTGAGTTTTGTAGGGCATCATAGCCTGTTCCAAGCTCTTAATGTCCCTGGAGTCAGATCGTAGTTAAAACTAGATATATTTCGGTTGCTGCAATCCGAGAAAGGTATCCCCGTATTGCATAACCCCAGGACCCTGTACCTGAGTGCATGCGAAAATATTAGTGTAGAGTACGGCATATGTTTCTAATGCAGTTAAATATTAGAGATGAAGATCTGAAACGAATCAGATCTGGTATTCACACATTATCACAAGGACGTTAATATCCCATTTTTTCAATAAATGGTAAATCTAGACACACGCAGTACCTAAACTAATTTAAACCTTCTTCTAAGCAACAACAGTCGTATAGCCAAACTGAACAGGAATTCCCTTGTTATCTCAGAGGGTCAATATTTTAATATACACCAGCACATTAATATACACCAGCACATTAATATACACCAGCACATTAATATACACCAGCACATTAATATACACCAGCACATTAATATACACCAGCACATTAATATACACCAGCACATTAATATAGATCAGCACATTAATATACACCAGCACATTAATATACACCAGCACATTAATATACACCAGCACATTAATATACACCAGCACATTAATATACACCAGCACATTAACTTTGATGCCTCTCAGAGTTTAAGGCTCAACTAGGTGAGTCACTCGCAAATTATCGAATAAAATCAGTATTTCAATTTTCTCAGTTTCTTCCATAAAAATCAAATTGAGGCCAACACAGGCCAAAATAAATCCATTTTTTCTAAGTAAGATATATCAGCTTTTAAGTGTTAATTAAGCATACATGTAAGTAAATAAGTTTTATTAAACGAGTATTATGTAGATTTATTATTATTATTATTATTATTAAAGATTAGCCGGTATTCTCCCGGCCCGGGCCTTTTCCAAGTGGTGGCCCGGCCTTGACTCCCTCTTTAGGGAGTGTCTGAGACCTAAGTCTCCCATGGGAGGAGGCACAAGTACCTCCTCATCTTTGGGACTAACTGTCCCCAGGCCTAGCCACAAGCTAGGCCTCTCTGGTCTGCCATCCCCGCCACAAGGGGGTTAATGGGAATGACAGTCTTATGAGCTAAAGGCTCGGGCTCAGGCACCTACCCTACCCTAGAAGGATTAGGCATGGTGTCGATGTAAGCTGTAAGCTTTTTCACCCTGAACTGTGTACCTCTTCAGTACAGGAAAGACTGTGCTATAACTTTAATTGCCAGGCATACCATCTAAAGGGGACAAAAAGATACAAAACATCCAGGCCATGGGAAAACCTGGGTAGCCACAGCCACTCAAGAGGGAGAGGTTTTTTAGTGCCAGGAAGGAAAAAAAACTGGCAGGAAATGGCAGAAATCGTACACCAAATCCAGTCATTCCTGGAGTGGAACCACAGTCGATGGCCTCCACTCCAAACCAACAGATACAGATACTAATGCCGGAAAAAAAATCCCCCCCCCAGTACCAACGATACCACCAGTCCGATAACATTCTTCTTTGCAAATATACAGGGTCTAAAGCCAGCAACAAACAACAAAATACCTTTCATCCGTGGACTGCTTGCAGAGGCAAAGGCAATGTTCGCGGCTTTCACTGAGACCCACATAAAGGATCACTTGGACAACGAAATATGGATCCCAGGTTACAACCTATACAGATGTGACAGAGTGAACAGGCAAAAGGGAGGGGGTTGGCCTGTACATTGCAGAGTCACTTGTTTGCACAGAACTGCTAAATGCCTCAAATGATGTAGTGGAAGTTTTAGCAGTAAAGGTCGAGAACCAAAACCTAGTCATTGTGATAGTCTACAAGCCTCCGGATGCAACATCCCAGCAATTCCAGGAACAGCTGTTAAAAATTGACCACTGTCTGGAAAACCTTCCAGCTCCTGCACCCAACATCTTGCTCCTGGGGGATTTCAACTTAAGGCACCTAAAATGGAGGAATATAGCAAATAATATTGTTGCAGTAATAACACCAGGAGGCAGCTCTGATGAAAACTCCCACTCACGCGAGCTTTTAAATCTCTGCACAAAATTCAATTTAAACCAGCAAATAATAGAGCCTACTAGACTGGAGAATACACTAGACCTCATCTTCACTAACAATGATGATCTGATAAGAAATATCACCATATCAAAAACAATATACTCAGATCACAACATAATTGAGGTTCAGTCATGTATGCGCGGAGCCCCAGACCGACATAATGAGATTAGTCATGAGGGAGCATTCACCAAATTCAACTTCAATAACAAAAACATAAAGTGGGACCAAGTAAACCAAGTCCTAACCGATATAAGCTGGGAAGATATACTAAGCAACACAGACCCCAACTTATGCCTAGAACAGATTAACTCGGTGGCACTCGATGTATGCACAAGGCTTATTCCTCTAAGAAAAAGGAGGAGTAGATGTAAAACAGAAAGAGACAGGCGCTCCCTTTACAGGCGACGGAAAAGAATAACAGAGCGGCTAAAAGAGGTCAATATATCTGAAATGCGTAGGGAGACACTGGTCAGAGAAATAGCAAGCATCGAACTTAAGCTAAAAGAATCCTTTAGGAGTCAGGAATCGCGGGAAGAACTAAAAGCCATAAATGAAATCGAAAGAAACCCAAAGTATTTCTTCTCCTATGCCAAATCAAAATCGAGAACAACGTCCAGTATTGGGCCCCTACTTAAACAAGATGGGTCCTACACAGATGACAGCAAGGAAATGAGTGAGCTACTCAAGTCCCAATATGACTCAGTTTTTAGCAAGCCGCTAACCAGACTGAGAGTCGAAGATCAAAATGAATTTTTTATGACAGAGCCACAAAATTTGATTAACACAAGCCTATCCGATGTTATCCTGACGCCAAATGACTTCGAACAGGCGATAAATGACATGCCCATGCACTCTGCCCCAGGGCCAGACTCATGGAACTCTGTGTTCATCAAGAACTGCAAGAAGCCCCTATCACGAGCCTTTTCCATCCTATGGAGAGGGAGCATGGACACGGGGGTCGTCCCACAGTTACTAAAAACAACAGACATAGCCCCACTCCACAAAGGGGGCAGTAAAGCAACAGCAAAGAACTACAGATCAATAGCACTAACATCCCATATCATAAAAATCTTTGAAAGGGTCCTAAGAAGCAAGATCACCACCCATCTAGAAACCCATCAGTTACACAACCCAGGGCAACATGGGTTTAGAACAGGTCGCTCCTGTCTGTCTCAACTATTGGACCACTACGACAAGGTCCTAAATGCACTAGAAGACAAAAATATATACAGACTTTGCAAAAGCCTTCGACAAGTGTGACCATGGCGTAATAGCGCACAAAATGCGTGCTAAAGGAATAACAGGAAAAGTCGGTCGATGGATCTATAATTTCCTCACTAACAGAACACAGAGAGTAGTCGTCAACAGAGTAAAGTCCGAGGCAGCTACGGTGAAAAGCTCTGTTCCACAAGGCACAGTACTCGCTCCCATCTTGTTCCTCATCCTTAAATCCGACATAGACAAGGATGTCAGCCACAGCACCGTGTCTTCCTTTGCAGATGACACCCGAATCTGCATGACAGTGTCTTCCATTGCAGACACTGCAAAGCTCCAGGCGGACATCAACCAAATCTTTCAGTGGGCTGCAGAAAACAATATGAAGTTCAACGATGAGAAATTTCAATTACTCAGATATGGTAAACATGAGGAAATTAAATCTTCATCAGAGTACAAAACAAATTCTGGCCACAAAATAGAGCGAAACACCAACGTCAAAGACCTGGGAGTGATCATGTCGGAGGATCTCACCTTCAAGGACCATAACATTGTATCAATCGCATCTGCTAGAAAAATGACAGGATGGATAATGAGAACCTTCAAAACTAGGGAGGCCAAGCCCATGATGACACTCTTCAGGTCACTTGTTCTATCTATGCTGGAATATTGCTGCACTCTAACAGCACCTTTCAAGGCAGGTGAAATTGCCGACCTAGAAAATGTACAGAGAACTTTCACGGCGCGCATAACGGAGATAAAACACCTCATTTATTGGGAGCGCTTGAGGTTCCTAAACCTGTATTCCCTGGAATGCAGGAGGGAGAGATACATGATTATATACACCTGGAAAATCCTAGAGGGACTAGTACCGAACTTGCACACGAAAATCACTCACTACGAAAGCAAAAGACTTGGCAGACGATGCACCATCCCCCCAATGAAAAGCAGGGGTGTCACTAGCACGTTAAGAGACCATACAATAAGTGTCAGGGGCCCGAGACTGTTCAACTGCCTCCCAGCATACATAAGGGGGATTACCAACAGACCCCTGGCAGTCTTCAAGCTGGCACTGGACAAGCACCTAAAGTCAGTTCCTGATCAGCCGGGCTGTGGCTCGTACGTTGGTTTGCATGCAGCCAGCAGCAACAGCCTGGTTGATCAGGCTCTGATCCACCAGGAGGCCTGGTCACAGACCGGGCCGCGGGGGCGTTGACCCCTGGAACTCTCTCCAGGTAAACTCCAGGGTAAGTCAATAAGAAATATAACCTTTTCTGGTTTAGCGCTTAACTTGATTATATTATTATTATTATTATTATTATTATTATTATTATTATTATTATTATTATTATTATTATAATGATGATAACCCAATAAAGTTAAACACTGATTTATTTTTGATCAGACGAGACACTCCAGCAATTTTATTAATAAAATTTGGCATCAAAATTTATATATTGTAATATCAAGGCAAAACTTTCTTGGAGGAAACACAACATTAAGAGTTTCAAATCGATCACAAGAGTCATTCTCCAGCTACTGGACACAGTTTTACAAAATGTTTATGTACAAAGGTGAATTAGATATATTTTGACGCTATTCACAATTACTTTATTTTAATAGGGAAAAGCACTAAACAAGTAGGGGCCACATAGTGCTTGTGTAATAGGAAGCATTTAGATTTGATCCAAAGAGGGGAGGATGAGTCCAAGTTCTTGGATCAAGAGCCCCGCATCAACAACGCAAAATAATGCAGTGATTTAAAATAATACTATGCTATATCAAGATTAAAAGTGGCATAATGGCACCATTAACATTGGCACCTGCACACTCCATTAACAATGGCACCTGCATACTCCCTTAACAATGGCACCTGCATACTCCCTTAACAATGGCACCTGCACACTCCATTAACAATGGCACCTGCATACTCCCTTAACAATGACACCTGCATACTCCCTTAACACTGGCAGTCTTCTCAGTAGGACGCAAGTGTAGAAATTCTGATGCCACTCAGAGAAGTTTTTTCCAGTTATCACAGTTAAACATAATTCAGTAGCGGCTGTGACGTTGACCACAGGTCGTCCACGCATACAAATGGTCCTGATTTTTGCCCTAGACACAGTATTGAAAATTTGAAGTTATCAGATATAACGTTGTGGAGCACCACTCGCTCTATGACTTGTATAACATTCTCTTATTAAGGTTTCGTGAGTGCTGGCATATTGCAAGTATTGTTCTGCTTCTGATGTACTGGTGTGTTGCAAGTATTGTTCTGCTTCTGATGTACTGGTGTGTTGCAAGTATTGTTCTGCTTCTGATGTACTGGTGTGTTGCAAGTATTGTTCTGCTTCTGATGTACTGGTGTGTTGCAAGTATTTTTCTGCTTCTGATGTACTGGTGTGTTGGAAGTATTGTTCTGCTTCTGATGTACTGGTGTGTTGCAAGTATTGTTCTGCTTCTGATGTACTGGTGTGTTGCAAGTATTGTTCTGCTTCTGATGTACTGGTGTGTTGCAAGTATTGTTCTGCTTCTGATGTACTGGTGTGTTGCAAGTATTGTTCTGCTTCTGATGTACTGGTGTGTTGCAAGTATTGTTCTGCTTCTGATGTACTGGTGTGTTGCAAGTATTGTTCTGCTTCTGATGTACTGGTGTGTTGCAAGTATTGTTCTGCTTCTGATGTACTGGTGTGTTGCAAGTATTGTTCTGCTTCTGATGTACTGGTGTGTTGCAAGTATTGTTCTGCTTCTGATGTACTGGTGTGTTGCAAGTATTGTTCTGCTTCTGATGTACTGGTGTGTTGCAAGTATTGTTCTGCTTCTGATGTACTGGTGTGTTGCAAATATTGTTCTGCTTCTGATGTACTGGTGTGTTGCAAGTATTGTTCTGCTTCTGATGTACTGGTGTGTTGCAAGTATTGTTCTGCTTCTGATGTACTGGTGTGTTGCAAATATTGTTCTGCTTCTGATGTACTGGTGTGTTGCATGTATTGTTCTGCTTCTGATGTACTGGTGTGTTGCAATTATTGTTCTGCTTCTGATGTACTGGTGTGTTGGAAGTATTGTTCTGCTTCTGATGTACTGGTGTGTTGCAAATATTGTTCTGCTTCTGATGTACTGGTGTGTTGCAAGTATTGTTCTGCTTCTGATGTACTGGTGTGTTGCAAGTATTGTTCTGCTTCTGATGTACTGGTGTGTTGCAATTATTGTTCTGCTTCTGATGTACTGGTGTGTTGGAAGTATTGTTCTGCTTCTGATGTACTGGTGTGTTGCAAATATTGTTCTGCTTCTGATGTACTGGTGTGTTGGAAGTATTGTTCTGCTTCTGATGTACTGGTGTGTTGCATGTATTGTTCTGCTTCTGATGTACTGGTGTGTTGCAAATATTGTTCTGCTTCTGATGTACTGGTGTGTTGCATGTATTGTTCTGCTTCTGATGTACTGGTGTGTTGCAAGTATTGTTCTGCTTCTGATGTACTGGTGTGTTGCACCCACTGATTTATTTTTGGTGTCTTCTCTAAATAAGACACACCTGTGTCAGTTTTTTTCAAATGGAGTGGAAACCCTGCACGGGTACTCCAGCTGTTGCATTACCACGAAGCTGGCCGTCATGTGACTAAGAACCGTGTCGGGACGCACTTTTCCTGACCAAGTAAACGCCGCCACTACCTTTTCCTATTCAGTGTTGTAATCACTGTTCTGTTTCTTACATCATGTAATTTCTAGACTAAAATCGTTGCTTCATTATCATTAACTCTTTTTTTTATATCATAAACTTGCACTTTTCACAAAAGATTCTCAATAGCTTAACATTTTTGCTGTATTTACATACTTTTCAATTTACGTGACATTTCCGGCAGAAATATTTACTTAGATACCTGCGCCGTGGCTTAAAACACTTATATAGCAATGGTTATAAATGACCATAATTTTTAAAGGGGTGGACCGGTAAGCCAGCGGAAGGCCTCGGTCAGATGACCAAAAGCTCCAAAGGCGGGTCATCATCAGACTAAGACCCGCGTCAGGAAACATTTGTCCTGTTTCCTGACGAACCTTACCTAACCTAACCTAATAACCTTAAAACACTTGACAATACTCCACACAGCTACCTGCGCTGTGGCTTAAAACACTTGACAATACTCCACACAGCTACCTGCGCTGTGGCTTAAAACACTTGACAATACTCCACACAGCTACCTGCGCTGTGGCTTAAAACACTTGACACTACACCACACAGCTACCTGCACCGTGGCTTAAAACACTTGACAATACACCACACAGCTACCTGCACCGTGGCTTAAAACACTTGACAATACACCACACAGCTACCTGCGCCGTGGCTTAAAACACTTGACAATACTCCACACAGCTACCTGCGCCGTGGCTTAAAACACTTGACAATACTCCACACAGCTACCTGCGCCGTGGCTTAAAACACTTGACAATACACCTCACAGCTACCTGCGCCGTGGCTTGAAACACTTGACAATACTCCACACAGCTACCTGCCCCGTGGCTTAAAACACTTGACAATACACCACACAGCTACCTGCGCCGTGGCTTAAAACACTTGACAATACTCCACACAGCTACCTGCGCCGTGGCTTAAAACACTTGACAATACACCACACAGCTACCTGCCCCGTGGCTTAAAACACTTGACAATACACCACACAGCTACCTGCACCGTGGCTTAAAACACTTGACAATACTCCACACAGCTACCTGCGCTGTGGCTTAAAACACTTGACAATACACCACACAGCTACCTGCGCCGTGGCTTAAAACACTTGACAATACACCACACAGCTACCTGCGCCGTGGCTTAAAACACTTGACAATACACCACACAGCTACCTGCGCCGTGGCTTAAAACACTTGACAATACACCACACAGCTACCTGCGCCGTGGCTTAAAACACTTGACAATACACCACACAGCTACCTGCACCGTGGCTTAAAACACTTGACAATACACCATACAGCTACCTGCGCCGTGGCTTAAAACACTTGACAATACACCACACAGCTACCTGCCCCGTGGCTTAAAACACTTGACAATACACCACACAGCTACCTGCGCCGTGGCTTAAAACACTTGACAATACTCCACACAGCTACCTGCGCCGTGGCTTAAAACACTTGACAATACACCACACAGCTACCTGCCCCGTGGCTTAAAACACTTGACAATACACCACACAGCTACCTGCACCGTGGCTTAAAACACTTGACAATACTCCACACAGCTACCTGCGCTGTGGCTTAAAACACTTGACAATACACCACACAGCTACCTGCGCCGTGGCTTAAAACACTTGACAATACACCACACAGCTACCTGCACCGTGGCTTAAAACACTTGACAATACACCACACAGCTACCTGCGCTGTGGCTTAAAACACTTGACAATACACCACACAGCTACCTGCGCCGTGGCTTAAAACACTTGACAATACACCACACAGCTACCTGCGCCGTGGCTTAAAACACTTGACAATACACCACACAGCTACCTGCGCCGTGGCTTAAAACACTTGACAATACACCATACAGCTACCTGCGCCGTGGCTTAAAACACTTGACAATACACCACACAGCTACCTGCCCCATGGCTTAAAACACTTGACAATACACCACACAGCTACCTGCGCCGTGGCTTAAAACACTTGACAATACTCCACACAGCTACCTGCGCCGTGGCTTAAAACACTTGACAATACACCACACAGCTACCTGCCCCGTGGCTTAAAACACTTGACAATACACCACACAGCTACCTGCGCCGTGGCTTAAAACACTTGACAATACTCCACACAGCTACCTGCGCCGTGGCTTAAAACACTTGACAATACACCACACAGTTACCTGCCCCGTGGCTTAAAACACTTGACAATATTCCACACAGCTACCTGCCCCGTGGCTTAAAACACTTGACAATACACCACACAGCTACCTGCGCCGTGGCTTAAAACACTTGACAATACACCATACAGCTACCTGCGCCGTGGCTTAAAACACTTGACAATACACCACACAGCTACCTGCGAAGTGGCTTAAAACACTTGACAATACACCATACAGCTACCTGCGCCGTGGCTTAAAACACTTGACAATACACCACACAGCTACCTGCACCGTGGCTTAAAACGCTTGACAATACACCACACAGCTACCTGCACCGTGGCTTAAAACACTTGACAATACACCACACAGCTACCTGCCCTGTGGCTTAAAACACTTGACAATACACCACACAGCTACCTGCGCCGTGGCTTAAAACACTTGACAATACACCACACAGCTACCTGCGCCGTGGCTTAAAACACTTGACAATACACCACACAGCTACCTGCGCCGTGGCTTAAAACACTTGACAATACACCACACAGCTACCTGCGCTGTGGCTTAAAACACTTGACAATACTCCACACAGCTACCTGCGCCGTGGCTTAAAACACTTGACAATACACCACACAGCTACCTGCGCCGTGGCTTAAAACATTTGACAATACTCCACACAGCTACCTGCGCCGTGGCTTAAAACACTTGACAATACACCACACAGCTACCTGCGCCGTGGCTTAAAACACTTGACAATACACCACACAGCTACCTGCGCCGTGGCTTAAAACACTTGACAATACACCACACAGCTACCTGCACCGTGGCTTAAAACACTTGACAATACACCACACAGCTACCTGCCCTGTGGCTTAAAACACTTGACAATACACCACACAGCTACCTGCGCCGTGGCTTAAAACACTTGACAATACACCACACAGCTACCTGCGCTGTGGCTTAAAACACTTGACAATGCACCACACAGCTACCTGCGCCGTGGCTTAAAACACTTGACAATACTCCACACAGCTACCTGCGCCGTGGCTTAAAACACTTGACAATACACCACACAGCTACCTGCGCCGTGGCTTAAAACACTTGACAATACTCCACACAGCTACCTGCGCCGTGGCTTAAAGCACTTGACAATACTCCACACAGCTAAGTCTCCTTATTTAGTACTCTTAGCATTTTATACGGCTTTATCATGTTTTCTCTGGCTCTTCTTTCCACAGTGTCGTCAGGTTCAGTTCATTTAATATCTCCTAATACATCATTTCATACAGCTTCGAGACTAGCCTAGTTGTAAACCTCTGCAGTTTCTCCAGTTTCTTTACATGCTGTATCAGATGGTTCCAGGCTAGTGCTGCATACTCTCAGACAGGCCTCCCCTATGTTGTGCAGAGGATCAATCAATATCGAAAAAGGATACTTATATACAGTTCAGGACATTTATTAAAGGAAACGTTTCGCCACGAATGGCTTCATCAGGACTGATGCCACAGTTTGTCGGTATCACCATACCATTTACAAACTGTAAAGGATCGAATTTGACTGTTCAGATTCCGGTAAGTTAATCTTATATTCACCAAATGGGTATTCGCATTTAAGTTACTTGGGTTTATGTATGCTTCTGTGTGCTCCAGTGTGTTATGCGCTGCTGTGCTCTCCAGTGTGATCTTCTGTGTTCTTATGAATACTGAGTCAGCGCGTCCTCCTAGGAGATACTTCCTGTACCCCTGTGCGTCATTATCCAGTCATTCACCTCTGCTGTGATAACCAAACAATTAGTGTCTCACACTGTTTACAAGAGTGCGTGCTTGCTTTACCCAGCAACCAAACATTACCTGGCTACTACCACAGTCGTCTTTTCATGTTCTCGACTAAGAATTGCCGTTGAAGAACAGTCAGTGTAGTTTTTCTCCAGGGAGGTCCTTTTTTGGTCCTCAGGATTCGGCCCACAACAGTTGACATCTGCGTATCTATTTAATGTTAGGAAATAAAAGTAGTGGGTGTTAGGAGACTTGCCCATTCGTCCCACCTCGTCCAGGATTCACTCTGGGGTCCTCTTGGATGAGTCAAACACGCTTCTACTGCGTCTTCAGGCACTTTTTTTTTTTTTGGAGGGGGGGGGGGGTCCATGTCAGATTAACTATGTAACAGTGGAATTACGTTGTGGATGATTCTGTGAGTAAAGATTTTATCTTTACTCACAGAGCATTGTTTGAGAGGGTCAAGCCTTAGCTTCTGGCCCTTCCTTATAAACGGTTATTGGCCATCGTTATTGGTTCTCTGCCTCTGGGACTTTATCTCTTCTTAAATCTGTGTACGATATTACCATATCAAAAACAATATATTCAGATCACAACATAATAGAGGTACAGACATGTATGTGCGGGGCCCCAGACCAACAAAATGTGATCACTCACGAGGGAGCCTTCACCAAATTCAACTTCAATAACAAAAACATAAGGTGGAACCAAGTCAACCAAGTCTTAAGTGATATAAACTGGGAAGATATCCTAAACAACACGGATCCAAACCTATGTCTAGAATAAATTAACTCTGTGGCACTCAAGGTATGCTCAAGGCATATTCCTTTAAAGAAAAGGAGATGTAAACTAGAAAGACTCCCTATACAGGCGAAGGCAAAGAATAACAGAGCGGCTAAAAGAGACCAATATATGTAATACGTAGGGAGACACTAGTCACAGAACTAGCAAACTTCACACTAAAGTTAAAGGAATCTTACAGGACCCAAGATATGCAGGAAGAACTAAAAGCCATTTTGAAATTGAAAGAAACCCAAAATATTTCTTTTCTAATGCCAAATCAAAGACGAGAACAACATCCAGTAATGAAACCAAACCATACCCCCGGCCGGGATTGAACCCGCGGTCATAGTCTCAAAACTCCAGCCCGTCGCGTTAGCCACTAGACCAGCTAGCCACAATAAAATTCATCCAACTAGGTATATTTCTACACCATAGGAAGGTTAGCACAGGCACCACTGTGACCACAGTGAAGGGACTTGAGCTAGAGTTCGTCACGGTCACGCTAGCTGGAGATTCGTCTGTAAAAACTTGCATTTGTGGTCACAGTGGTGCCTGTGCTAACCTTCCTATGGTGTAGAAATATACCTAGTTGGATGAATCTTATTGTGGCTAGCTGGTCTAGTGGCTAACGCGACGGGCTGGAGTTTTGAGACTCTATGACCGCGGGTTCAATCCCGGCCGGGGGTATGGTTTGTTTGCAATCGTGTCATTACGATTTCTTGAGTCATCCAGTAATGAGCCCCTACTTAAACGGGATGGGTCCTACACAGATGACAGCAAGGAAATGAGTGAGTTACTCAAGTCCCAGTATGACTCGGTTTTTAGTGAGCCGCTAACCAGACTGAGAGTCGATGACCTAAATGTGTTTTTTATGAGACACAGAATTTGGTAGACTCAAACCTATCTGATATAATCCTGACGCCAAATGACTTCGAAAAGGTGATAAATGACACGCACATGCACTCTGCCCCCAGGCCCAGGCTAATGGAACTCCCTGTTCATTAAGAACTGCAAGAAGCCCCTATCATGTGCTTTTAACATCCTATGGAGAGGAAGCATTGACACAAGGGTCGTCTCACAGCTGCTAAAAACAAGAGACATAGCCTCACTTCACAAAGGGGGCAGCAAAGAACTATACAGACCGATAGCGCTAATGCCCCATATTTTAAAAATCTTTGAAAGAGTTCTAAGAAGCAAGATCGCCACCCATCTAGATACTCATCAATTACACAACCCAGGGCAACAAGGTCCTGGATGCTCTAGAAGACAAACAAAATGCCGATGTAGTATACACAGACTTTGGAAAAGCCTTTGACAAGTGTGACCATGGTGTAATAGCACACAAAATGCGTGATAAAGGAATAACAGGAAAAATTGTTACATGGATCTATAATTTCCTAACAAATATAATACAAAGAGTAGGTGTAAACAGAGTAAAGTCTGAGGCGGCTACGGTGAAAAGCTCTGTTCCACAAGGCACAGTACTCGCCCCCATCCTGTTCCTCATCCTCATATCTGACACACAGGGATGTAAGCCACAGCACCATGTCTTCTTTTGAAGATGACACCCGAATTTCCGTGACAGTGTCCTCCAATGAAGACACCGCAAGACTCCAGGTAGACATCATCCAAATCTTTAAATGGGCTGCAGAAAACAATATGAAGTTCAATAATGAGAAATTTCAATTACTCCGATATGGAAAACGTGAGGAAATTAAAACTATATCGGATTACACAACAAATTCCAACCACACAATAGAGCGAAAAACTAATGTCAGAGGATCACACTTTCAAAGACCATAACAGTGTATCACTCGCATTTGCTAGAAAAATGACAGGATGGATAATGAGAACCTTCAAAACTAGGGATGCCAAGCCCATGACAACACTCTTCAGGTCGCTTGTTCTATCTAGGCTGGAATATTACTGCACACTAACAGCACCTTTCAAAGCAGGTGAAATTCCTGACCTAGAAAATGTACAGAGAACCTTCAGGCACACATATGTGCAATGTAACATCTAAATTGCTGGGAACGCTTGAAGTTCCCCAATATGTACTCCCTAGAATGCAGGCAGGAGAGATACATGGTTATTTACACTTGGAAAATCCGAGAGGGATTAGTACCAAATTTGCACACGAAAATCACTCCCTATGAAAGCAAAAGACTCGGCAGACGATGCAACATCCCCCCAATGAAAAGCAGGGGCGCCACTAGCACGATAAGAGATAACACAATAAGTGTGAGGGGCCCAAGACTGTTAAACTGTCTCCCAGCATACATAAGGGTAATTACCAATAGACCTCTGACTGTCTTCAAGAAGGCACTGGACAGGCACCTAAAGTCAGTACCTGACCAGCCGGGCTGTGGTTCGTACGTCGGGTTGCGTGCAGCCAACAGCAACAGCCTGCTTGATCAGGCCCTTAATCACCATGAGGCCTGGTCACAGACCGAGCCGCGGGGGCGTTGACCCCCGAAACCCTTTCCAGGTATAATCCAGATTTACTTTCATTACTTTAACATTCAGTTCATTCAGCATGATTATCAGTTTAAGTTGTTCCTCCCAGCAGCGTCTTCAAGACACCTTCTTGCATCTCACTGCGTCTTCAAGACACCTTCTTGCATCTCACTGCGTCTTCAAGACACCTTCTTGCATCTCACTGCGTCTTCAAGACACCTTCTTGCATCTCACTCTCTTCTTAGTCGTGTCGTAGAAAAAATAAAACTAAATGGTCGTTATGGACGAATGCAAGTGTTTATTGAAGCAGCTTAAGCCAAGTTTTGTCTGTGTAAAGCTTTCCATTCTTCCATAGTGACTTTATATCAGCTTACCACCAGTCTGATTGTTGATGAGTATCATGTACAATGTTATCATATCTCACACGGTGTATATGTGTGTTTGTGTGTGTGTGTGTGTGTGTGTGTGTGTGTGTGTGTGTGTGTGTGTGTGTGTGTGTGTGTGTGTGTGTGTGTGTGTGTGTGTGTGTGTGTGTGTGTGTATGTGTGTGTGTGTGTGTATGTGTGTGTGTGTGTGTGTGTGTGTGTATGTATGTGTGTGTGTGTGTGTGTACTCACCTAGTTGTACTCACCTAGTTGAGGTTGCGGGGGTCGAGTCCGAGCTCCTGGCCCCGCCTCTTCACTGATCGCTACTAGGTCACTCTCCCTGAGCCGTGAGCTTTATCATACCTCTGCTTAAAGCTATGTAGGGATCCTGCCTCCACTACATCGCTTCCCAAACTATTCCACTTACTGACTACTCAGTGGCTGAAGAAATAATTCCTAACATCCCTGTGATTCATCTGTGTCTTCAACTTCCAACTGTGTCCCCTTGTTACTGTGTCCAATCTCTGGAACATCCTGTCTTTGTCCACCTTATCAATTCCTCTCAGTATTTTGTATGTCGTTATGATGTCCCCCCTATCTCTCCTGTCCTCCAGTGTCGTCAGGTTGATTTCCCTTAACCTCTCCTCGTAGGACACACCTCGTAGCTCTGGGACTAGTCTTGTTGCAAACCTTTGCACTTTCTCTAGTTTCTTTACGTGCTTGGCTAGGTGTGGGTTCCAAACTGGTGCCGCATACTCCAATATGGGCCTAACGTACACGGTGTACAGGGTCCTGAATGATTCCTTATTAAGATGTCGGAATGCTGTTCTGAGGTTTGCTAGGCGCCCATATGCTGCAGCAGTTATTTGGTTGATGTGCGCTTCAGGAGTTGTGCCTGGTGTTATACTCACCCCAAGATCTTTTTCCTTGAGTGAGGTTTGTAGTCTCTGGCCCCCCTAGACTGTACTCCGTCTGCGGTCTTCTTTGCCCTTCCCCAATCTTCATGACTTTGCACTTGGTGGGATTGAACTCCAGGAGCCAATTGCTGGACCAGGTCTGCAGCCTGTCCAGATCCCTTTGTAGTTCTGCCTGGTCTTCGATCGAGTGAATTCTTCTCATCAACTTCATGTCATCTGCAAACAGGGACACCTCAGAGTCTATTCCTTCCGTCATGTCGTTCACAAATACCAGAAACAGCACTGGTCCTAGGACTGACCCCTGTGGGAGCCCGCTGGTCACAGGTGCCCACTCTGACACCTCGCCACGTACCATGACTCGCTGCTGTCTTCCTGACAAGTATTCCCTGATCCATTGTAGTGCCTTCCCTGTTATCCCTGCTTGGTCCTCCAGTTTTTGCACCAATCTCTTGTGTGGAACTGTGTCAAACGCCTTCTTGCAGTCCAAGAAAATGCAATCCACCCACCCCTCTCTCTCTTGTCTTACTGCTGTCACCATGTCATAGAACTCCAGTAGGTTTGTGACACAGGATTTCCCGTCCCTGAAACCATGTTGGCTGCTGTTGATGAGATCGTTCCTTTCTAGGTGTTCCACCACTCTGCTCCTGATAATCTTCTCCATGATTTTACATACTATACATGTCAGTGACACTGGTCTGTAGTTTAATGCTTCATGTCTGTCTCCTTTTTTAAAGATTGGGACTACATTTGCTGTCTTCCATGCCTCAGGCAATCTCCCTGTTTCGATAGATGTATTGAATATTGTTGTTAGGGGTACACATAGTGCCTCTGCTCCCTCTCTCAATACCCATGGGGAGATGTTATCTGGCCCCATTGCCTTTGAGGTATCTAGCTCACTCAGAAGCCTCTTCACTTCTTCCTCGGTTGTGTACACTGTGTCCAGCACATGGTGGTGTACCCCACCTCTCCGTCTTTCTGGAGCCCCTTCTGTCTCCTCTGTGAACACTTCTTTGAATCTCTAGTTGAGTTCCTCACATACTTCACGGTCATTTCTTGTTATCTCTCCTTCTTTCCTTAGCCTGATTACCTGGTTCTTGACTGTTGTTTTCCTCCTGATGTGGCTGTATAACTGCTTTGGGTCGGATTTGGCTTTAGTTGCTATGTCGTTTTCATATTGTCGTTGGGCCTCCCTTCTTATCTGTGCATATTCATTTCTGGCTCTACGACTGCTCTCCTTATTCTCCTGGGTCCTTTCCTTCTATATTTCTTCCATTCCCTAGCACACTTGGTTTTTGCGTCCCTGCACCTTTGGGTGAACCATGGGCTCATCCTGGCTTTTTCATTATTCCTGTTACCCTTGGGTACAAACCTCTCCTCAGCCTCCTTGCACATTGTTGCTACATATTCCATAATCTCATTAACTGGCTTCCCTGCCAGTTCTCTGTCCCACTGAACCCCATTCAGGAAGTTCCTCAATCCCATGTAGTCCCCTTTTTTGTAGTTTGGCTTCATTCGCCCTGACCTTCCTGCTTACCCCTCCACTTGTAGCTCTACTGTGTATTCGAAGCTTAAAACCACATGATCACTGACCCCAAGGGGTCTTTCATATGTGATGTCCTCAATATCTGCACTACTCAAGGTGAATACTAGGTCCAGTCTTGCTGGTTCATCCCCTTCTCTCTCTCTTGTAGTGTCCCTCACGTGTTGGCACATGAAGTTTTCCAGTACCACCTCAATCATCTTAGCCCTCCATGTATCTTGGCCCCCATGTGGCTCCAAGTTCTCCCAATCGATTTTCTTGTGGTTAAAGTCACCCATGATCAGGAGCTTTGCCCTGATCATGGTGTGTCAACCATCGCCCTATTGCTCTCGTCATACTCTTGCCTTGGCCTCCTGATGTTCTGTGGTGGGTTATACATCACTGCAATTACCACTTTGGGACCTCCAGAGTGAAGCGTTCCCGCTATGTAATCACTTGCTTCTCCGCTGTCTCCTCTCTCCAGGTCATCAAAATTCCATCGGTTTATGATCAGCAGTGCCACTCCCCACCCCCCATGTTCCCTCTGTCTTTCCTCAGGATCTGGTGTCCCATTGGAAAGATGGCATCTGTTATCATACCTGTAAGCTTGGTTCCTGTGAGAGCTATGATGTCCGGTGATGCCTCTTTGACTCTTTCGTGCCACTCCTCCCACTTATTTGTTATTCCATCAGTGTTTGTGCACCATACCTTCAGTTTCCTTTCCAACACTGTGGTTTGGGGGGCCTGTGAGGGTGGGAGACCTGGTACCATACTGTGGGATTCTATAGCTGGGTGTTGGGTGGAAGCTGTGAGTATGGATTGTAGTTTGTGCTGGGATGGTGTGATAGGTTGTGGGGTTCTGAGGATGGTTCTGTGTGTGCTTGCCCTTGCTGCTCTGTCCTGCTCTGATTGACCTCTGCTGGTTCCGTCCTTGTCTCCTTTCGTAGCTCCTTTTGCTTTTTTGTCCTCTCCTTTCTTTTTTTGTCCTCTTCTGTTCTGTCTCTGTCTCTTCCAAGTACTTCAACCGTTGTTTCTCTTGGAGGATCCTGTTCCACACTGTTTCTGCCCTGAGAATCAGCTTGATCAGTCGTTTTCTTCCCTTCAAGTACCCCCCTATTCTCAGAAAAATTTACAATCTCATCCATGTCTTCTTCATCTATTTTTGTGATAATGTTCTCAATCTCCTTTCTTTCTGCCTGCCATCTTTCAGTGTGTGTCCTTTCCTCTCTCTCCTGAAGCCCATGGATAAACACTGATTTTGCCCTTTCCTCCTCCCGTTGCCTCTTCCTCTGTGACTCTGGTTCCTGTCTGTACATGGTCATTTTCTCCCTTGTTTCTTCCAGTGGCTCTTGGTAGCATGGTTGTGCCTCCGCATTTGACCTATCACCCTCTCCATCTGCACGCAGCTGCTCTCCCTTTTCACTCCTTGGCCCTTCTTGGCAGGCTGATATGACCTTAGCATAATTCATATCTCCTTCCTTCCTGTTCGGCCTCTCAGCTTCATATGCTGTGTCTTCTCTGGTCAATGCCCCTGTAACTCGCTTCAGCCTGTTTACCTCATCTTCTAGGACCCTTATCCTGGCTGCTGCAGTTTCAACTTGTGCCTCCCAATTCTTCTTCTCCTTCTCCAACCTCTTATCTAATTTCAGAGAAAGCTCTGTCTCTATTTTTTCAGAAAGCTCTCCTAATTTACTCTCCCACTCTTGTTCCATCCTTTTCCACTGCTCCTTCATCCACTCCTCCCTACCAGAACCATTCTCATCTGATCCCTGGTTCCTTCCACTCCCCACCATTTTTTTTCATTTTTTTCCCCTTTCTTTTTTCTTTTTTATTTTTTTTTTGAAAGAGAAAAGAGTGAGAGAGAGAGAGAGAGAAAGAGAGAAAAGGGAAAGGTAGAAGGAAAGAGAGAGAGGGGGAGAGTGAGAAGGGAAAAGGGGGGAGAGAGAGAGTGAGAGAGAGGGAAAGAGAGAGAAGGGAAAGGTAGAAGGCAAGAGGGGGAGAGTGAGAAGGGAAAAGGGGGGTGAGAGAGAGAGAGAGAGCAAGAGAGAGAGAGAGAGAGAGAGAGAGAGAGAGAGAGAGAGAGAGAGAGAGAGGGGGGGGAGAGAGAGGAGAGGGGGAGAGAGAGGGGAAGAGGGGAGAGAGAGGGGAGAAAGAGAGATGGGAAATGGGAGAGGGGAGAGATAATGAGAGGGGGGAGAGATGTTAGAGGGGGAGAGATGTTAGAGGGGGAGAGGTGTTAGAGGGGAGAGATGTTAGAGGGGAGAGATGGGTGAGGGGAGAGATGGGAGAGGGGAGAGATGTTAGAGGGGAGAGATAGAAGAGGGGAGAGAGAGAGATAGGTAAAGAGAGAGATAGGTAGAGAGAGATAGGTAGAGAGAGAGATAGGTAGAGAGAGAGATAGGTAGTGAGAGAGGCAGAGAGAGAGATAGGAAGAGAGAGAGATAGGTAGAGAGATAAGTATTGAGAGAGAGAGACAGAGAGAGAGAGAGAGAGAGAGAGAGAGAGAGAGAGAGAGAGAGGGATAGTGTATAGTGGACTGTTAGAGGGAGGGAGGGAGGGTTATCAGGTCAGTTTACAGGAAGGTGTGAAATCCTGTGTAAGTGTGTGTGTGCATGTGTACTACAGCTTTTACAAGAGCCTGACTTCTTGTTCCTGTGTGTGTGTGTGTGTGTGTGTGTGTGTGTGTGTGTGTACTCACCTAATTGTACTCACCTAATTGTGGTTGCAGGGGTCGAGACTCAGCTCCTGGCCCCGCCTCTTCACTGATCGCTACTGGATCCTCTCTCTCTCTGCTTCCTGAGCTTTGTCATACCTCTTCTTAAAACTATGTATGGTTCCTGCCTCCACTACTTCACTTGCTAGGCTATTCCACTTGCTGACAACTCTATGACTGAAAAAATACTTCCTAACGTCCCTGTGACTCGTCTGAGTCTTCAGCTTCCAGTTGTGACCCCTTGTCCCTGTGTCCCCTCTCTGGAACATCCTATCTCTGTCCACCTTGTCTTGTGTGTGTGTGTGTGTGTGTGTATGCCCACACTTCTAAGTATTCATACTGCTAATAAATACCAGTAGTAATACCAGTAATTCTAAAACTTACCAATAGTGTCATGTAGGGGGGTATTGGAACGTAGGGATATAAGTGGGGAATAGGGGAGTAAGGGAGTCAGTAGGCAGAGGATAGGCAGGCGAGGTGGTAGGAGAGATGATTTGCGGAGGTCGGTAATGTGAGGTCACTGGTGACTACACTTTCACCTCTCATTACTCTACCCACCACACTACTCACCCTCTCACTACTTGAAATAAAATAATGAATAAAAGAGCAAATAACGGGGACATCGAATATTACTATTCTACTCAAACACAGTTTATTATTAAGTAAACCATACCACGGGTGGGGTTTGATCCCGCGGTCAGTCTCAAAACTCCAGACCGTCGCGTTAGCCACTGGACCAGCTAGCCACAATAAGATTCGTCCAACTAGGAATATTTCTACACCATGACGAACTCTAGCTCAAGTCCCCTCAAAGACGTTAACATGACTCACGAAATCGTGTCATTACGATTTCGTGAGTCAGTTTTATTATTAAGTCTTTGTATAATAATATATTTGGGAACAGGAGAACATTATTGTGTTTAGATAAATGGGGTGGTACATATAAGCAGTGAGACAGGGAATACAATCAACTTGACGAAAATGAATGTAACTTACAATATGGTTCAGAGGACAGTTCACCACAGGAACTAAGCCACAGGTCCCAAGACCTACACAGCACAAGTACTGCGCCAAGCCAGTACTCTGCCCAATGTCTCCAACGGTCTCCTTCAGAGACTTCAGCAGCCTTCTCCCAAGCCCTGCACCCCAGCAGCAGCTCCGCTCAAAGTCTCCCTGCTCAGGCTCTTGTTTGGGCTTATATGGTGGTCCAAGCACCCTCCACAATGGGGTGTGCACCACGTGTTACGACCTGACGCCGAGATCTGACGCCAGTGACGAACAAAGGAGGTGAGACTTAAGCAGAAAAGGCATGGCTAGTTAATCACTTGCCAAGGCAGGGTGACCATATAATTAGGTCTCCTTAGAGACCTCACAAGCCCAGTTGAACTACATCACATCCCCCTTTCTCCCCGAATTTAAAATATCTGAGAACTAGGACAATTTGTCCTAAGTTATTAGACTATTTTAATCCTAACCCCTTAATTCTATTACAATACAAAGACAAAATTATACATAACATAATACAAAATTTTTCAACTAAGTATATTTCCCTCAACCTTCTCAGCTACCAGAAGGCAGTATAATCAGTACACCGGGTGGCCCAGTAGCCTGGTGGCTAAAGCTCCCGCTTCACACACGGAGGGCCCGGGTTCGATTCCCGGCGGGTGGAAACATTTCGACACGCTTCCTTACACCTGTTGTCCTGTTCACCTAGCAGCAAATAGGTACCTGGGTGTTAGTCGACTGATGTGGGTCGCATCCTGGGGGAAAAGATTAAGGACCCCAATGGAAATAAGCTAGACAGTCTTCGATGACGCACTGACTTTCTTGGGTTATCCTGGGTGGCTAACCCTTCGGGGTTAAAAATCCGAACGAAATATTATCTTATCTCCTTAAACCTAAATATCGGGCTCCAGTGCCTTCCCTACTTCTACTAGAAATGCACTAGCCAATGCTAGTCACCCTCGCACGTTAACCATTGGGCCAAACCTCTCTAGGTTTCTTTGGCGTGGAAAACTGCTCCAACGGGTTGCATTCTTTCAAGTAACTGCAACTGGACCACTTCACGACCACCAAGGTCGCATTTTCGGCACACTTCACATGCACACTACAACATCTGAAAATCGAGACAGGGCAGGCATCGCAGCTAAGACCCTCCATTATTCTATGCCACTACTAGGATTCACTGGCCTCATAAAACAAGGCGGCCATAATCACTGGACCGTTTTCAAGGTCACCTAATTTCACACAGGTAACACTAACACTACTGGCAAGTCGAAGTAGGCTGGGGACATGTCACTCTTAACTGTCTCTCATGGCTGGCAGGACATCCCCGCATACCGGTCGTACAGGTTGACCAGCAAGGCAGGATACACCTCCATACCGCCCTTGATAGCAGGCTGGTCCCAGCAGCTGGAGTCCATCTCCATGGCTCGCACCCTTCCACATCTCTTAGGATGGCAGCTCCTTCATAGCAGACTCTTATCCTGGCACACTAGCCAGAATCCCTCATACACCACTGCAGCATCACTGCCATCATCTCCTCTTGAGTTAGGCAACGTTGCAGCATCACAGCACGGCTGCAGCATCGCAGCGCGGTCCCAGCATCTCAGCATCACAGCACCACAGCACGGCCACAGCGTCGCAGTATCACAGCACGGCCTCAACAACACAAACAGCATTAGAAGGCCTCGCCTTAGTAGACCGCAGCATCACTAGCACGGCTACAGCATCGCAGCACGGTCACAGCATCTCAGCATCACAGCACGGCCACAGCATCATAAGCAGCTGACATCAAACGTGGCAGGCTATGGTCACTTGCTCGAGGTGAGGTGAGGTGAGGTCACTTCACTTCATTAACAGAGGTGTGGTCACCCATCCCTGGCAACTGCGGGTAACTGGAGGTCCGCGGGTGATGGTGACAGAGGCTGGGTGACGCAGACAGACACCCACTACAATGGATGACAGACCAGGGCAGCAATACATCTACTGGGGCACATCAGCTAGGTGACAGTACATCAGGTGGATAGCAATCATAGGCAACTCTTCAATGGGTGACAGTTATGGTTGAGTCTTCCAAGGCGGGCTGGGTGACTTCTCATTCCTCTGTAAATATTAAATTTCGGTCAGTAATTGCTTCCCCCAAAAGTCTCACCCAAACACTGATATTCTCCACCATTTATCCCAAACCAACAACCAACTCCACCAAATATAATGATACAACCACACAATTACTCAGACCCACCGTCAAAAAAAGGTCAGTTAAGGTCACTAGGATTATAATATCAAACAGATATTTACTTTAGCTTTACACACACAAGAAAAAAAATGGTAGCAAATGGTAACATAACATAATATACAGACTTTGCAAAAGCCTTCGACAAGTGTGACCATGGCGTAATAGCGCACAAAATGCGTGCTAAAGGAATAACAGGAAAAGTCGGTCGATGGATCTATAATTTCCTCACTAACAGAACACAGAGAGTAGTCGTCAACAGAGTAAAGTCCGAGGCAGCTACGGTGAAAAGCTCTGTTCCACAAGGCACAGTACTCGCTCCCATCTTGTTCCTCATCCTCATATCCGACATAGACAAGGATGTCAGCCACAGCACCGTGTCTTCCTTTGCAGATGACACCCGAATCTGCATGACAGTGTCTTCCATTGCAGACACTGCAAAGCTCCAGGCAGACATCAACCAAATCTTTCAGTGGGCTGCAGAAAACAATATGAAGTTCAACGATGAGAAATTTCAATTACTCAGATATGGTAAACATGAGGAAATTAAATCTTCATCAGAGTACAAAACAAATTCTGGCCACAAAATAGAGCGAAACACCGTCAAAGACCTGGGAGTGATCATGTCGGAGGATCTCACCTTCAAGGACCATAACATTGTATCAATTGCATCTGCTAGAGAAATGACAGGATGGATAATGAGAACCTTCAAAACTAGAGAGGCCAAGCCCATGATGACACTCTTCAGGTCACTTGTTCTATCTAGGCTGGAATATTGCTGCACACTAACAGCACCTTTCAAGGCAGGTGAAATTGCCGACCTAGAAAATGTACAGAGAACTTTCACGGCGCGCATAACGGAGATAAAACACCTCAATTATTGGGAGCACTTGAGGTTCCTAAACCTGTATTCCCTGGAACGCAGGAGGGAGAGATGCATGATTATATACACCTGGAAAATCCTAGAGGGACTAGTACCGAACTTGCACACGAAAATCACTCACTACGAAAGCAAAAGACTTGGCAGACGATGCACCATCCCCCCAATGAAAAGCAGGGGTGTCACTAGCACGTTAAGAGACCATACAATAAGTGTCAGGGGCCCGAGACTGTTCAACTGCCTCCCAGCACACATAAGGGGGATTACCAACAGACCCCTGGCAGTCTTCAAGCTGGCACTGGACAAGCACCTAAAGTCAGTTCCGGATCAGCCGGGCTGTGGCTCGTACGTTGGTTTGCGTGCAGCCAGCAGCAACAGCCTGGTTGATCAGGCGCTGATCCACCAGGAGGCCTGGTCACAGACCGGGCCGCGGGGGCGTTGACCCCCGGAACTCTCTCCAGGTAAACTCCAGGTAACCGAGCAGTCAAAAAGGCACATGGGACTGATTCTTACTATAAAAATAATAAGAATCACCACTGCTTAGACACCATGTCATGTAGGGGAGTATTGGAACTTAAACATACAATACCCCCGGCCGGGATTGAACCCGCGGTCATAGAGTCTCAAAACTCCAGCCCGTCGCGTTAGCCACTAGACCAGCTAGCCACAATAAGATTCATCCAACTAGGTATATTTCTACAACATAGGAAGGTTAGCACAGGCACCTCTGTGACCACAAATGCAAGTTTTTACAGACGAATCTCCAGCTAGCGTGGCCGTGACGAATTCTAGCTCAAGTCCCTTCACTGCCGTCAACATGGCTCAAGAAATCGTAATGACATGATTGCAAACAAACCATACCCCCGGCCGGGATTGAACCCGCGGTCATAGAGTCTCAAAACTCCAGCCTGTCGCGTTAGCCGGGGGTATGGTTTGTTTGCAATCGTGTCATTACGATTTCTTGAGTCATGTTGAAGGCAGTGAAGGGACTTGAGCTAGAGTTCGTCACGGCCACGCTAGCTGGAGATTCGTCTGTAAAAACTTGCATTTGTGGTCACAGAGGTGCCTGTGCTAACCTTCCTATGGTGTAGAAATGTACCTAGTTGGATGAATCTTATTGTGGCTAGCTGGTCTAGTGGCTAACGCGATGGGCTGGAGTTTTGAGACTCTATGACCGCGGGTTCAATCCCGGCCGGGGGTATGGTTTGTTTGCAATCGTGTCATTACGATTTTTTGAGTCAACTTAAACATAACTGGGGAATATGTGAGTAATCGGAGGGAGTAGGCAGGAGATGATAGGAGAGGTGGGAGATAGGGGATGAGATGACTAGCGGAGGTAGGTAGGAGAGATGAGTGCGGAGGTAGGTAATGTGAGGTCACTGGTGACTACACCTTCACCTCTCATTACTCTACCCACCACACTACTCACCCTCTCACTACTTGAAATAAAATAATGAATAAAAGAGCAAATACGTAATGGGGACATCGAATATTACTATTCTACTCAAACACAGTTTATTATTAAGTCTTTGTATAATAATATATTTGGGAACAGGAGAACATTATTGTGTTTAGATAAATGGGGTGGTACATATAAGCAGTGAGACAGGGAATACAATCAACTTGACGAAAATGAATGTAACTTACAATATGGTTCAGAGGACAGTTCACCACAGGAACTAAGCCACAGGTCCCAAGACCTACACAGCACAAGTACTGCTCCATGCCAGTACTCTGCCCAGTGTCTCCAACAGTCTCCTCCAGAGACTTCAGCAGCCTTCTCCCAAGCCCTGCACCCCAGCAGCAGCTCCGCTCAAAGTCTCCCTGCTCAGGCTCTTGTTTGGGCTTATATGGTGGTCCAAGCACCCTCCACAATAGGGTGTGCACCACATGTTACGACCTGACGCCGAACTCTGACGCCAGTGACGAACAAAGGAGGTGAGACTTAAGCGGAAAAGGCATGGCTAGTTAATCACTTGCCAAGGCAAGGTGACCATATAATTAGGTCTCTTTAGAGACCTCACAAGCCCAGCTGAACTACATCACAATAGTAATTCTAACACTTATCAATTCTACTTATAAAATACAGAAAGTAACTAGGTTGTAAAATTTAGCTTGTCTCAGCTTCTACAAGTGTCTGACATTACCCCTCGCTAGACCGCTTTACTCCTCACACTCTCGTCAACCCTATCTTCACCTTGTCTATGCTATTTCTACTCTAATTTTGGAAATAGCTTGCAGGAGTGAGTGACCAGTATCTAACAGTGATCAGAGACCAGAATCTGACAACATGCAACCACAATAGGTGAGCAATACTTGCGCTGGCAGCAGCGCAATGACAAGTTGCCAGATGCTGATGTCGTAGTCGTCGTACATAGGCCTTCTATCGCTATTTTGAAAATCCTTCACCCGTGATGTTTATAACCATATATGCTCATACATCATGTGTTCCTAAATTGATTTCACTTTTCACTTATGATAAAATACACTTCACATTCGGTGGTTACACTTTATATGTATAATGTCACACAACTGTCGTGACATCACTGCTTCAGCAGGCCTACTCCTGCCACCTTCCCTTGTTATATATTTTATTTCTCCTTTCTCCTTTTGCTTATTAACTTTTTCACTCTCACTGTATGGTGCCCCACATTTCACTTGTTAACCAATCTCTCGTAATTCTTGAACACCCGCTTCCACACTCACTTTGATCTTTGTATATTTGAATCTGTGTGGCAACAGGTGCCTACTAGGCCCCTAATGGTTTGGCACTTTGAAATATTAATGATTTCAGGCTTCCTCTCGACTTTTTTTTAACTAATAACTTTGATTATCACTAGTAGGATTGTTCACTGACGTTGTCACTACCATTGATTACTGCTAGCGGTTACTGCACGCCTTAAAAACACTAAGGATCTCGGAGCCTTGTGCCCCCACGTCTGCGTGACTGTGCGTGTGTGTGTGTACTCACCTGTTTGTACTCACCTATTTGTGGTTGCAGGGGTCGAGTCACAGCTCCTGGCCCCGCCTCTTCGCTGATTGCTACTAGGTCCTCTCTCTCCCTGCCCCATGAGCTCTATCATACCTCGCCTTAAAACTATGTATGGTTCCTGCCTCCACTACATCACTTTCTAGGCTATTCCATGGCCTGACTACTCTATGACTGAAGAAATACTTCCTAACATCCCTTTGATTCATCTGAGTCTTCAACTTCCAATTGTGACCTCTTGTGTCTGTGTCCCATCTCTGGAAAATCCCGTCTTTCTCCACCTCGTCTATTCTGCGCAGTATTTTATATGTCGTTATCATGTCTCCCCTGACCCTCCTGGCCTCCAGTGTCGTCAGGCCGATTTCCCTCAACCTTTCTTCATAGGACAATCCCCGTAGCTCTGGGACTAGTCTTGTTGCAAACCTTTGCACTTTCTCTAATTTCTTGACGTGCTTGACTAGGTGTGGATTCCAAACTGGTGCTGCATACTCCAGTATGGGCCTGACGTAGATGGTGTACAGAGTCTTAAACGAATCCTTACTGAGGTATCGGAACGCTATCCGTAGGTTTGCCAAGCGCCCGTATGCTGCAGCAGTTATCTGATTGATGTGCGCCTCAGGAGATATGCTCGGTGTTATACTCACCCCCAGATCTTTTTCCTTGAGTGAGGTTTGCAGTCTTTGGCCATCTAAACTATAGTGTGTCTGCGGTCTTCTTTGCCCTTCCCCAATCTTCATGACTTTGCATTTGGCAGGGTTAAATTCAAGGAGCCAGTTGCTGGACCAGGCTTGTAGCCAGTCCAGGTCTCTTTGTAGTCCTGCCTGTGTGTGCGTGTGTGTGTGTGTGTGTGTGTGTGTGTGTGTGTGTGTGTGTGTGTGTGTGTGTGTGTGTGTGTGTGTGTGTGTGTTGTGTGTGTGTGTGTGTGTGTGTACTCACCTAGTTGTACTCACCTAGTTGAGGTTGCGGGGGTCGAGTCAGAGCTCCTGGCCCCGCCTCTTCACTGATCGCTACTAGGTCACTCTCCCTGAGCCGTGAGCTTTATCATACCTCTGCTTAAAGCTATGTATGGATCCTGCCTCCACTACATCGCTTCCCAAACTATTCCACTTACTGACTACTCTGTGGCTGAAGAAATACTTCCTAACATCCCTGTGATTCATCTGTGTCTTCAGCTTCCAACTGTGTCCCCTTGTTACTGTGTCCAATCTCTGGAACATCCTGTCTTTGTCCACCTTGTCAATTCCTCTCAGTATTTTGTATGTCGTTATCATGTCCCCCCCTATCTCTCCTGTTCTCCAGTGTCGTCAGGTTGATTTCCCTTAACCTCTCCTCGTAGGACATACCTCTTAGCTCTGGGACTAGTCTTGTTGCAAACCTTTGCACTTTCTCTAGTTTCTTTACGTGCTTGGCTAGGTGTGGGTTCCAAACTGGTGCCGCATACTCCAATATGGGCCTAACGTATACGGTGTACAGGGTCCTGAACGATTCCTTATTAAGATGTCGGAATGCTGTTCTGAGGTTTGCTAGGCGCCCATATGCTGCAGCAGTTATTTGGTTGATGTGCGCTTCAGGAGATGTGCCTGGTGTTATACTCACCCCAAGATCTTTTTCCTTGAGTGAGGTTTGTAGTCTCTGACCCCCTAGACTGTACTCCGTCTGCGGCCTTCTTTGCCCTTCCCCAATCTTCATGACTTTGCACTTGGTGGGATTGAACTCCAGGAGCCAATTGCTGGACCAGGTCTGCAGCCTGTCCAGATCCCTTTGTAGTTCTGCCTGGTCTTCGATCGAGTGTATTCTTCTCATCAACTTCACGTCATCTGCAAACAGGGACACCTCAGAGTCTATTCCTTCCGTCATGTCGTTCACAAATACCAGAGCATGTCTGTGTGTGTGTGTGTGTGTGTGTGTGTGTGTGTGTGTATGTGTGTGTGTGTGTGTGTGTGTGTGTGTGTGTGTGTGTGTGTGTGTACTCACCTAATTGTACTCACCTAATTGTGGTTGCAGGGGTCGAGACTCAGCTCCTGGCCCCGCCTCTTCACTGATCACTACTGGATCCTCTCTCTCTCTGCTTCCTGAGCTTTGTCATACCTCTTCTTAAAACTATGTATGGTTCCTGCCTCCACTACTTCACTTGCTAGGCTATTCCACTTGCTGACAACTCTATGACTGAAGAAATACTTCCTAACGTCCCTGTGACTCGTCTGAGTCTTCAGCTTCCAGTTGTGACCCCTTGTCCCTGTGTCCCCTCTCTGGAACATCCTATCTCTGTCCACCCTGTCTATTCCCCACAGTATCTTGTATGTCGTTATCATGTCTCCCCTGACCCTTCTGTCCTCCAGTGTCGTCAGTCCAATTTCCCTTAACCTTTCCTCGTACGACATTCCCTTGAGCTCTGGGACTAGCCTTGTTGCAAACCTTTGTACTTTCTCTAACTTCCTGATGTGCTTGACCAGGTGTGGGTTCCAGACTGGTGCTGCATACTCCAGTATGGGCCTAACATACACAGTGTACAGTGTCTTGAACGATTCCTTATTAAGGTATCGGAACGCTATTCTCAGGTTTGCCAGGCGCCCGTATGCTGCAGCGGTTATTTGGTTGATGTGTGCCTCCGGTGATGTGCTCGGTGTTATGGTCACCCCAAGGTCTTTCTCCCTAAGTGAGGTCTGTAGTCTTTGTCCACCTAGCATATACTCTGTCTGTGGTCTTCTTTGCCCCTCCCCAATCTTCATGACTTTGCATTTGGCTGGATTGAATTCGAGAAGCCAGTTACTGGACCACATGTCCAGCCTGTCCAGGTCTCTTTGCAGTCCTGCCTCATCCTCGTCTGATTTAATTCTTCTCATCAACTTCACGTCATCTGCGAACAGGGACACTTCAGAGTCTATTCCTTCCATCATGTCGTTCACATATATCAAAAATAGCACTGGTCCTAGAACTGACACCTGTGGGACCCCGCTCGTAACAGGCGCCCACTGTGATACCTCTTCACGTACCATGACTCGTTGCTGCCTCCCTGTCAGGTATTCCCTTATCCATTGCAGTGCCCTCCCTTTTACAAGCGCCTGATCCTCCAGCTTCTGCACTAATCTCTTGTGGGGAACTGTGTCAAAGGCCTTCCTGCAGTCTAGGAAAACGCAATCTACCCACCCCTCTCTCTCATGTCTTACTTCTGTTACCTTGTCATAAAACTCCAGGAGGTTTGTGATACAAGATTTGCCTTCCATGAACCCATGCTGGTTTTCATTTATAATCTTGTTCCTTTCCAGGTGTTCGACCACTCTCCTCCTGATAATCTTCTCCATGACTTTGCACACAATACATGTCAGAGAGACAGGTCTGTAGTTTAATGCCTCGTTTCTGTTTCCTTTCTTAAATATGGGGACTACATTAGCTGTCTTCCATTTCTCAGGTAGTTGCCCAGTTTCAAGGGATGTTTAGAGGCACGCACAGCATCTCTGCTCCTTCTCTAAGGACCCATGGGGAGATGTTGTCCGGTCCCATCACCTTTGAGGTGTCAAGGTCACTTAAGAGCTTCTTCACCTCCTCCTCAGTTGTTCGTATGTCATCCACCACTTGTTGGTATATTCCCTCTTGATGTTCCCTTCTGTGCTGTCTTCCCACAGCCCTTCCTGTCTCTACTGTAAAAACTTCCTTAAATCTCCTGTTCAGCTCCTCACATACCTCCTGATCATTTCTTGTGAGTTCTCCACCTTCTGTCCTTAATCTGATCACCTGGTCTTTGACTGTTGTCTTCCTCCTGATGTGGCTATACAACAGCTTCGGGTCAGTCTTGATTCTCGATGCTATGTCATTTTCATACCGTCGCTGGGCCTCCCTCCTTACCTGTGCGTACTCATTCCTGGCTCTGCGACTGATCTCCCTATTTTCGTGTGTTCTCTGCCTTCTGTACTTTTCCATTCTCTATTGCACTTTGTTTTTGCCTCCTTACACCGTCGGGTAAACCAGGGGCTCGTTCTGTTCTTCCCGTTGTTACTGTTGCCCTTGGAAATAAACCTTTCCACTGCCTCCTTGCATTTTGTTGTTACATATTCCATCATTTCATTTACTGGCTTTCCTGCCAGTTCTCTGTCCCACTGGACCTCCCGCAGGAAGTTCTTCAACCCTATGTAGTCCCCTCTTTTATAGTCAGGCTTTTCCCATTCAACTCCTGTTATTCTCTCCACTTTCAGCTCTACGTATTCAAAGCACAGAACCACGTGTGTGTGTGTGTGTGTGTGTGTGTGTGTGTGTGTGTGTGTGTGTGTGTGTGTGTGTGTGTGTGTGTGTGTGTGTGTGTGTGTGTGTGTGTGTGTGTGTTTGTTGTGTGTGTTGTGTATTTTGTGTGTGTCGTGTGTGTTGTGTGTATGTGTATGTGTGTGTGTGTGTGTGTGTGTGTGTGTGTGTGTGTGTGTGTGTGTGTGTGTGTGTGTGTATGTGTATTAGTGTAGGAATACAGTGAGGGAGACTGGAACGACATAATGGCAGCAAATATAGATATAAACATGTTGAGAAATAATTATGATAGTAGCAGATAATGTCTACATGATTAAAAGGCAGGAATAACAGCTAAGGATCAAACTCCAGAAACTCTATTGGGTAAATAAAATAGGTAATTACAGACACACGGAATCAACCAGAGGATCACAATGTAAATAAGTCACTTTGTCTGACTCTTTTTGGGTTATCCTAGGTTCTCTACACATATGCTGCTATGTATGATAATCTATGTAACTGTATTTGTGTATACCTGAATAAACTTACATACTTACAATGGTGTGGATCAAGAAGGAGCTCATACGCGTGTTCCCAGAAGAAAAACACAGTGTCAACCTTATGGTTTTCCGAGCGTTGTTAGTGGTCATGTAAAGGCGTGTGGTGGGCGGCACATCTGGTAAATGAGCAATTGCTCTTTTCAGAGCTGAGGAAGAAAACGAGATTATTTTTATTATTAACACATCGGCCGTTTCTCATCAAGGCAGGGTGACCCCAAAAAGAAGAAAGACTTTCATCATCATTAATTCCATCACTGTCTTGCTAGAGGCGCACCTACACTACAGTTAAAAATTTTCATCAACGCCCCTCCTTCAGAGTGCTGGCAATGTTCTTCCCATCTCCATGGCTCAGTTCCGGTTAACCGGTTTCCCTGAATCCCTTTATAAATGTTACTTCTCTCACACTCCAACAGCACGTCAAGTCATAAGCACCACTCGTCTCCACTCCCTCCTATCTAACATGCTCACGCATGCTTGCTAGAAGTCCAAGCCCCTCACACACAAACCTCCTTTACCCGCCCCCTCCAACCTTTCCTATGCCAACCCTTTCCCGCCTTCCTCCCTCTACAGATTTATACGCTCTCCAAGTCATTCTATTTCGTTCCATCTTTTCTATATGTCCGATCCAGCTCAATAACTCCCTAGCCCTCTGGATAATGCCCTACCAAACTCGTCCACCAACCTCTGCAGCTTCTCTTCAGAATCTCCCAAAAGCACAATGTCATCGGAAATAATAATATTGCTGATGACGGGTAATGTTAATTACCCGTTTCTCTCTCTCTGTCTCTCTCTGTCTCTCTCTCTCTCTCTCTCTCTCTCTCTCTCTCTCTCTCTCTCTCTCTCTCTCTCTCTCTCTCTCTCTCTCTCTCTCTCTCTCTCTCTCTCTCTCTCTCTCTCTCTCTCTCCCCTCTCTCCCTCTCTTGTAATATACAGAATATAAATAATTCTCTACGCCTTCTGGATATTAAACTTGCATTTGATCAAACTTATAGCCCTCGTAGCAATGTGGTTCACATCTCTCCCACTGATATCTCGTGCTAAATTATCGTAGCAATGTGGTTCACACCTCTGCCACTTATACTTTGTGCGAATACTTTCTGTTCCTCTTGCCCTCACAGACTGATATAACTAGCAGTTCAGATTTAAGATTGCAAATATCCGCTCAGCCGACATTAAAATATCTCGTTTCTATCGTGGTAGAAACTATATCCATTCTATAGCTGGTCCTCTACCTCAGTGATCGTTCCAACATCTGACAAAGACACTACACACTTCCATAAGGTCAAACTACTGTAGTCATCAGTGAATCAGAGCAGCCCAGTGAGTGCTGCTTAGATTCATGAATCATCGCCATCACCAAAACCATTACTCAAAATATCAGAATCTGCGTTTCCGAAATCTTGGCCCAACACAATTTACCAACCCTTGATATACCTTTGAAGAGTTTTGAGAATTTCACTACTCTGGTGCTTGCCTGGTCAACCAGGCTGTTGCTACTGGAGGCCCGCTCCCCCACATATCCATCACAGCCTGGTTGATTTGGCACCTGGTGAAAATACTTGTCCAGTTTCCTCTTGAAGACTTCCACACTTGTTCCAGCAGTGTTTCTGATATCTTCTGGTAAGATGTTGAATAGTCTGGGACCCCGAATGTTGATGCAGTGTTCCCTTATTGTCCCCACCGCACCCCTGCTCCTCGCTGGGTTTATTTTACACTTCCTCCCATATCTCTCACTCCAGTATGTTGTTATGGCAGTGTGCAGATTGGGGACCAGGCCCTCGAGTACTTTCCAGGTATATATTATCATGTATCTCTCTCTCCTCCGCTTCATTGAGTACATGTTAATTAAGATAAGATAAGATTTCGTTCGGATTTTTAACCCCGGAGGGTTAGCCACCCAGGATAACCCAAGAAAGTCAGTGCGTCATTGAGGACTGTCTAACTTATTTCCATTGGGGTCCTCAATCTTGTCCCCCAGGATGCGACCCACACCAGTCGACTAACACCCAGGTACCCTATTTGCTGCTAGGTGAACATGACAACAGGTAAGGAAACGTGTCGAAATGTTTCCACCCGCCGGGAATCGAACCATGGCCCTCCGGGTGTGAAGCGGGAGCTTTAGCCACCAGGCCACCAGTCGTTCCCAGTGATTTAGGTGCTTTATTGGCTCAATGTGAGCCGTAAACGATCTCTGTATTTGCTCCAGCTCTGATATTTCTCCTGCCCTGAACGGAGCCGTCAACACTGAGTAATATTTTGAATGAGGGAGCACTAGCACTAGTTCTCAGTACCCACCCCGTCGTCTTCCTGGCTGTCGTGATCTTTGTCTTGTTTTGGTCTTTAAAAGAAAGGTCAGCTGACATAATTATTCCCAGGTGATCCTTTCGTTCAATTTGGTGACCCTCTTGAGTTTTGTATAAAGTGTTCCTTTTGAGTTCTTAATTCTTTCTATACCTAAGCACCTGGAACTTATCACCATTGAACGTCATTTTCTCCACTGCCCACTGGAAAACCCTGTTTATGTCTTCCTGTAATTTTTCAGTGTCATCTACAGTAGTGACATTCATGCTTATTTTAGTGTCATCTGCAAATGATGATACAAAAGTGTGACAGGTGTTTTTATCTGTCTGCTATGAGGATTAGAAATAGCAGAGGTGCCAGGACAGTGCCTTGGGGCATTGAGCTTTTGACCTCGCTTTTGCTGGATCTTGCTCTGTTTACTACTGCTTTTTGTGTTCTGTGTGTTAGGGACCCGAAAAAATCATCTGCCTACCTTCCCGTAATGTCCATGGCCCTCATTTTGTGCGCTATCACTCCATGATCGCATTTGTCAAACGCCCTTGCAAAATCTGTGTTAATCACTTCTGCGTTTTGGTCGTCTTCCAATGCCTCTGTAATTCTATCATAATGGTTCAGCAGCTGTGACAGGCATGATCGTCTTGCTCTAAAACCATGCTGGTCCGGGTTATGCTGGTCCATGAAATCTGTAATCTGCTGTCTCATCACTCTTTCGAAGATTTTTATGATATGAGAAGTTAGGGCTACTGGTCTGTAATTTTTAGCTAGTGCTCTACTACCTCCCTTATGCAGCAGAACAATGTCTGCACTCTTTAAGGCCTCCGGTATTTCACCTAAATCTTTCTCCAAAGAATACGGAAGGCTCGTGCTGGTGGTACTTTGTACTTGTTTATAAATAGGGCATTCCATGAATCTGGTCCAGGTACTGAATGAGTGGGCATGTTGTCCATTTCTTTCTCGAAATCTATGGGATTTGCACTAATGTCAGTTAGATGGTCGGCTCAGCCTTCTGCTGGAGTGAAAAATATTTCTGTATTTTCTACCTTGCTGTCATTTAGTGGGTTACTGAACACCGACTCATATTGTTCTTTTAGAATTTCACTCATTTCCTGTTCATCGTCAGTATACGAATCTCCTCTGAATAATGGTCCAATTCTACAGGTAGTTCTTAGAAATATTTTGGGGTTCTTGCAATATCCTGTATGGCCCTTTGTTCCTTTTGTACTTCTTCTGTGAGGTATGACATCCTAAGTTTTTGCTCTAATTCAGCGATCTCTCGGCTCAGACTGTTTTTCCTGTGTTGCAACATATTTGGGTTTTTAAGCAATTCAGTAACCCGTTTTCTTCTTCTGTACCGTCTCCTACGCTCTCTTTCTATATTTGATCTTCTGGGTTTCCTCAATGGTACGTGCTTCATACATACCTTGAATGTTTCTCTATTCAGCTTCTCTAGGCACTGGTGGGGATTTAGGGCGCTCATGTCTGATTCCCAGAGTATGTCTGATAGCTCTTGGTTTATTTTTTCCAAGTCAATTCTATGGTTGTTAAAATTAAACTTACTGAACATCCCGTCTCTAACATTAGTGACGCAGTTCCCTAACTCTGGGTTAATACTCGTTTGAACCTCTATGATGTTATGATCAGAGTATATTGTTTTTGTAACTGTTATGTCTCTGATTAACTCCTCGTTGTTTGTGAATATCAAATCCAGGGTGTTTTCATTTCTAGTCGGATCAGTTACCTGTTGGTTTAATGAGTACTTTTCACAAAGCTTCATTAGTTCCCTGGTATGTACCTGTTGAGCCAGGGTGCTTCCCGGAGATATTTCTGGTATAACATAACGTTGCGCCATCTTTCATTTTACATGAGGGAGACTAAAATCTCCAAGGAGTAAAATATTTGGTGTGAGATTTTCTAGCCTATCCAGATATCTATCCATCTTCCTTAAATGATCTGTGAATTCCTCAGCAGTTGCTGATGGTGGTTTGTATACTAGGATAATTACCAGATTCCTATTTTCAACTTTAATGCCGAGGATTTCTACTATATCACTCGTAGAGTTCAGCACTTCTGTGCAACAGACAGTATCCTTTACATAGATTCCTACTCCTCCCTGTGACCTATTAATTCTATCACATCTATACATGTTGTAGTTTTCTATCTTTATCTCTCCGTCCAAAACATCCCTTGTGTGTGGCTGTAAATGGTCCAAACATGGCAGTCGCTGCTGTCACGAGCTCACTGACATTATAAACTTTGTTGTTTTTATTTGATTTCAAACCCTGAATATTTGCAAATATGAAGCAGGAATTACCATTTGGGATGTTTTGTTTTGCATTGTGTTTGGTTAGTACCACTGGTGATGTACTACCTGGAATGGACCCTGGTGTACACACCCCTGGTTTCTCCAGTACTGGCTTTGCTTTTCATGGTTTATTCGGCCCTGATGGGCTGATGCCTGGTCTGGTACGTCTCGTTGTGCTGCCCATCTGTCCCACCTGTACCATTCCCCCATTTTGCTTCTTTCTTTGGTTCGAGTGTTTAGCTCTATGTCTTAAAAAGATTGCTGTTCAGTTTCCCATACCTGGAGTTTACCTGGAGAGGGTTTCGGGGGTCAACGCCCCCACGGCTCGGTCTGGGACCAGGCCTCATGATGGATCAGGGTCTGATCAACCAGGCTGATACTGCTGGCCGCATACAAGCTGACGTACTAACCACAGCCTAGTTGGTCAGGTACTGACTTAAGGTGCCTGTCCAGCGCCTTCTTGAAGACAGCCAGGGGTCTATTGGTAATCCCCCTTATTTATGCTGGGAGGCAGTTAAACAGTCGGGGGCCCCGGACACTTATTGTGTTGTCTCTCAATGTACTCGTGGCACCCCTACTTTTCATCGGGGAAATGTTGCATCTCCTGCCTAATCTTTTGCTTCCATAGGGAGTGATTTTCGAGTGCAGGTTTGGTGCCAATCTCTGCAGGACCTTCCAAGTGTATATTATCATGAATCTCTCTCGCCTGCGTTCAAGGGAATACAGATCAAGTACCTTCAATCGTTCCCAGTAGTTTAGGTGCATTATCGTACTTATGTGTGCCGTGAAAGTTCTTTGTACACTCTCCAGGTCTGCAATGTCTCCAGCCTTGAAGGTGGCCGTTAGTGTACTGCTTTCTCTGTAGCGCCACATTCCTTTTATATGGTGGTCTGTGGAATGAGGGTAGGGGTGAGAGTGGGGAAAAGACCCTTCCCCCTGTATGAGGATGGTCGGTGGAGAGAGTTTGGGGTGGGCGTGGAGGATGCCCTTCCCACTGGGTGGGAGGGGATCGGTGATAAGAGGTTAAGAACATAAGAACATAAGAACGAAGGAACACTGCAGAAGGCCTACTGGCCCATGCGAGGCAGGTCCAAGTCTCCTACCGGCTTAAGCCAATGCACCCAACCTAGTCAGGTCAGGTCACATTGACTTAAGGGAGGAACACGGCAACCGACCTGGTAGCACAAGCTATCAGGTCTAACTCACACCCACCCACATCTACTCATGTATTTATCCAACCTATTTTTAAAGCTACACAACGTTCTGGCCTCTATAACGGTACTTGGGAGTTTGTTCCACTCATCCACAACTCTATTACCAAACCAGTACTTTCCTATATCCTTCCTGAATCTGAATTTTTCCAACTTAAAACCATTGCTGCGAGTCCTATCTAGGCTAGATATTTTCAGCACACTATTTACATCCCCTTTATTTATTCCTGTCTTCCATTTATACACCTCAATCATATCCCCCCTAATTCTACGTCTTTCTAGAGAGTGCAGTTTCAGGGCCCTTAGTCTATCCTCATAGGGAAGGTTTCTGATACATGGGATCAACTTTGTCATCCTCCTTTGTACATTTTCCAGAGAATTTATATCCATCCTGTAATACGGTGACCAAAACTGTGCAGCATAATCTAAATGAGGCCTAACCAAGGATGTATAGAGTTGAAGAACAACCTGAGGACTCCTATTATTTATGCTTCTTGATATGAAGCCAAGGATTCTATTAGCTTTATTGCGAACACTTATGCACTGTTGTCTTGGTTTCAGATTACTGCTAACCAGAACTCCTAAATCTTTTTCGCAATCCGTAATATTAAGATCTACTTTATTTAGTTTATATGTGGCATGGTTATTGTCCTGTCCAACATTTAGAACTTTGCATTTGTCTATATTAAACTGCATCTGCCACTTCTCTGACCACTGCATCAGTCTATTCAAATCTTGCTGGAGTGCTCGAATGTCCTCGTCAGAATGAATTCGACGGCCTATTTTGGTGTCATCGGCAAACTTGCCGATGTCGCTCTTTATGCCCTCATCTATGTCGTTTATGTAGATTGTGAACAGCAGGGGGCCCAACACTGACCCCTGTGGAACACCGCTCGTGACGCTTCCCCACTCTGATTTCTCCCCATTTATGCAAACTCTCTGCTGCCTATTTGTCAACCATGCCTCTATCCAGGAAAAAATTTCTCCTCCTATTCCATGTGCTTTAATTTTCCTCAATAGTCTCTGATGTGGGACCCTGTCAAAAGCCTTACTGAAGTCCATATACACAATATCATATTCATTACCATGATCTACCTCCTCAAATACCTTAGTGAAAAAAGTTAATAAATTCGTAAGGCAGGAACGCCCCTTTGTAAAACCATGCTGAGATTCGTTGATTAATTTATGCTTTTCAAGGTGGCTACGAACTGCCTCGGCAATTATTGATTCCATAAATTTTCCCACTATGGAGGTTAGGCTTATTGGTCTATAGTTCGAAGCTAAGGACCTGTCACCTGTTTTGAAAATAGGTATCACATTTGCCATTTTCCACTTATCTGGCACCATGCCAGTTTGTAGTGATATGTTGAAAAGATTAGCCAAAGGTGAGCTAAGCTCCTCTTTACATTCCTTTAGAACCCTTGCATACAGTTCATCAGGGCCTGGGGATTTGTTAGGTTTTAATTTATCTATTTGCCTAAGGACCATGTCACTTGTGACCCTAATAGTGCACAGTTTATTATCGTCCTGTTCTACATAATTTATCATTACTGGAATATCGCTGGTATCCTCCTGTGTAAAAACTGAGAGGAAGTATGTGTTAAAAATTCTACACATTTCCTTATCACTGTCAGTGAGCTGACCCGAGGAACTTTTGAGTGGGCCTATCTTGTCCCTGATCTTACTTCTGTATACCTGAAAGAATCCTTTTGGGTTAGTCTTCGATTCTCTTGCAACTTCAACCTCATAATCTCTTTTTGCTTTTCTAATTCCCCTTTTTATTTCTCTCTTTAACTGAATATATCGATTTCTTAATTGTCCCTCTCCTCTTTTGATTTGCCTATATATGCCTCTCTTTTGACCAATCAGATATTTTAATTTATTGTTCATCCATTTAGGATCATTTTTGTTTGATCTGATTTCCCTATTTGGAACATAATTTGACTGAGCAGCTAGAACTATGCCCTGGAAAGCATCATATCGGCAACCATCACCACCTACCTGACCCTTAGTCAGGTCATTCCAGTTCAGCCCACCTAATTAATTTTTCAGTCCTATGAAATCAGCCAAGCGAAAGTCAGGGACGGAGACTTGATTGCCATTATTAGGGGAATTCCATGATATATTAAAACTGAGTGATTTGTGATCACTTTCCCCAAGCTCATCATTAACCTCAAGATTATTAATTAGTGTTTCTCTACTGGTAAGAACCAAGTCAAGGAGGTTATTTCCCCTAGTTGGCTCTGTCACAAACTGTTTTAAAAAACAATCCTGGATCGTATCAAGAAAGTCACCTGACTCTAAATTTCCTGTCAAATTGCTCCAGTCAATCTGTCTATAGTTGAAATCTCCCATTAGCACAACATTTTCGTATGTAGATGCCTTACGAATTTCGTCCCATAGAAGTTTACTGCACTCCCTATCAAGATTTGGGGCCCTGTAAATCACACCCAAAATTAGTTTTTCTCGGCCCTCGAGAAGCTGTAACCAAACAGATTCAGTGGCTGACGCTTCTAATTTAATATCTTGTCTAACACAACAATTTAAATTGTCTCTGACATACATCGCTACTCCACCACCTTTCCTGTTGACCCTGTCAGTGTGGAATAATTTATAGCCTTGTATGTGACATTCAGAGGGCATCTCTCTATCTTTCAGATTGAGCCAGGTCTCTGTTATAGCAATAATATCTATGTTTCCTGCACTTGCAATTAATCTTAGCTCATCTATCTTATTTCTTACACTCCTGCTATTAGTATAGTAAACCTTAAGGGAGCTAGTCCCTTGCTGCCCTCTGCTGTCCCCCTTTGTTTGCTGACCTGATCTATTGTCTTTATTTATAACTTCATGCTGAATGCCTTTTATACATTTACTGTTTCCAACCCAAGTGTTGCAACCTGCTTGTTTCCCACACACACCCATACCTCTATTTTCCATCAGTTTAAAATCATAGGCATTTCACCAATGGCCTTCTCAATCGAGTCTGCAAGTGCTACCACCCCAGCCCCAGAGAGATGTACCCCATCCCTTGCATACATATCATGTTTGCCATAAAAGTTGTTCCAGTTGTCAATGAATGGGATTGCAAGTTCCTTGCAGTATCTGTCTAGCCAGCAATTTACACCAATTGCCCTAGACAACCATTCATTTCCTACTCCCCTTCTAGGCAAGATGCTACATATGATTGGGATCCCTCCCTTAGACTTAATGAAATCTATAGCTGACCTGTACTTATCTAGCAGCTCTTCTCTCCTACCCTTCCCAATATCATTTCCACCATCACTGAGACAGATAATGGGCTTGTTCCCATTACCTGACATGATATTATCCAGCCTGTTGACAATGTCCCCAACACCAGCTCCAGGGAAGCACACTCTATCTCTCATCTTCTTATTCCTATTACAAAAAGCACGGTCAATATATCTTACCTGAGAGTCACCAACCACAAGAATGCGCTTACCTCCATTAGCAGGGGCAGTAGTACCCTTACCTTCACTGGCCACTGAAGTACATTCATCCTGAAGAACAGAGAAGCGATTTCCTACCTTCAGATCTTCACTCTTAACTTTCCTTACTCTGATGCGCCTCCCATTACTGTGAACCACTCGCCACTTGTAGCAGGTGCTGGACTGCACCTCACTGCTGGTAGCAGTTGCTACCTCCCCAACTACAGCCTCCTCACAGCGAGAGACAGACTGCACCTCACTGCTAGAAGCCTCATTCCCCACAACTCCAGCCACCTCACACTCTCTCCCAGACCCATTGAGATGGACCTTCAGCCTCCTAATCTCCTCCTGGAGAAGCAAGACCTCCTCCTTCAACTCTCCAACCTCAATTTTTAAAACACTGCAGAAGCAAGCCATGCTTTGTAACCGTCCACACTAATCCCCAAAGCAGCTCAGAGTCTGTGACCTCACGTGACGACTGACCACTGACGACTCATGGTAAGGTCATTTGGCCTACCCCTGCACATCTATGCCCTTATCACTTGTTTTGTCACTTATGCTACAGTTTAATACTCATCCGGTTGTTTATTTCTTCTTCTCTGTCGACGTCTGGTAATAATTACTTAATTCTCTAGTGCCACTCGGCCGTAATTTGTTCCATGTAATTACACCATATATTGTACACTATACACTGGGGATTAATTAAAATTACTCTTAACCACAGTTTCATATCCTTATCTCTCGTTATATTATATGATAGTTCAATATTCATCTGATTGTTTATTTCCACTGCTCTGTCGACCTCTAGCAATAATTTGCTGGTGCTGTTCCACTATGTGTACATTCCATATATTATACACTTTGTATTGGGAATTTGTCAGATTGTTGTAATCCACAAATTTAAGATCACTACATCACTGAGCATCAGTACCTCGTCACTCCCTATATTATGTATGATGAGATGAGGAACAGTCTTTCAGTATATAACAACACGATCCATTGTGTGGAAACACCTTAGGCCTAGTTCTCAACCCGCTCCCCCTTCTACACTTATTTCTGATAATTATATCTTTTTTTTTCCTGAGGTTTTAACAATAATCTTTTTTCTTTCCTTTACCTTCTGTTCTTGGAATTTATGCTAGTCCCTGATCTTTCTTATTTCCCCTCACTGATCTACGTTTCTTGGGAGGGTTCCGTGGAGATATGATGGTTGGAGATAAACACACTTGTTAGGCTGTAACACTTACATTAGCAGAGTGTGAGAGGGGAGCCCAGCCTGCCCTGTTGTCTGTATAGGTTTATCTGTGGACTGAGGGAGAGGCAGAGTGTCTGATGCTCACATGCAGCATCACGTGACGTCACACATGTTAACCGCTAAGTCTAGCAAGGGGTCGTCTATGTAAACATACGGATGATACTATTATACTCAGATAAGCTATACAACATATGTAGGGGATCAGCAACTATGCTGACATGTCACTGCTAGTCACGAACTATTTCCTATATGGCAACATCCAGTAACAGCCATTATTATGAGGCCTGGCATTTGACACTATAATCTATATTTTTTCTTGTCATACTTGTAGCATCCCTAATCAGCATGAAGGTACTAAAGGTGACTTCCTTTACCTAAAAAAATGTTAGCAATTAATTTGATTTAAATACTTATTATTCATAGTGAACTATATGTCTTAGTATTCATGAATGATCAGCAACCACCTTGGTAGCCAAGATATCTTAGATCTCTCAAATTCCTGAAGGGTAAGGGGTCATAAAAGTAAACCTGGAGAGTGACAGAGTAACACCTGCTGGATTATCACTCTAGTTAACCTGAAAACTTCAATATTAGCTAATAACAATTATGTAACATAAAATTACTAAAACTTGGTTATGTTACTGGAGATTCATTTATCTGTTATTGGGGAAAACAAAATCCTTCAGTAAAATTGGTTTACCTAAATTTAGTAATATATTATGAAATTCCATGATTAACTTAGTAAAATACCTGGTAGCTTAGTGGTAGTTTATTCTCATAACCGAAAGGTTCCGAATTCGATCCTTGGCGGGACAAGTTAAAATCTAATTATGCTTGCCAGTTGTGGCATACTAAGAGTATGTTACATTTTATTCAATGTATGTCACACACCCATATAGGCTGCTTCCTGACCAGTGAGACAGGTGCTAAGGGTTTAATGAGAAGGGGCCCCATCGTTATACCAGTACCTTGGTTCAACCAGCCAATCACAAGGAAGCCCACCAAAGCTGTGAAACAACGTTGGACGCTCGTGAAGCAGCCTTAGCAGGTTTACCTTCCTAGCTGGTCGCTGTGGTTCTCACTGTATCTTGTGCTCGCATTCATCTCATTGCAAATAATGTACATAGTCTGTATACACTGTAAATACCAGCTTATATTTGGTGAAGGAAATTCAGTCATTTATTCTCTCTGCTGCCTTTTTGCTCATTCCTAATTGGTTATCGTGCTACGGCAAGGTGTGAAAGCCAATAGTCTACACTCTGCTAGTAATACCAATCTTGTTTACTAAGCAGTAAACAAGGAGAGTCACGTTCCTGCACTTCAACAGAAATAAGTCATGCTGATTAGCTTCCTTGGATTATGGGGGTTAATAGCTGTGGAAAATACTGTATATATTTTCCAGAAATTCAGTATTTATATGTAAATAGATGGCCATACTGTATTTAATAATATTTATGTCATAGAAAACGGAAAGCCTGCGTCTGCACAGACGAGACACTCGCCATATTGGTTTTGAATTGGATACAACGTTAATATAATGGGAAGAATTTTTCGTGCTCTGGAGGTTAAAATTGGATTGACACCTCTCAAATAGGAGGCGAAATTGTTGGATGTGCATTCCTGCATAACTTGAGATATCAGACGACTGGACAAGACAGCTCCAGGAACCTCAGATAAGCTCTCTAGATTTGTGTATAATTCTGGCCAGTGTTTTCATAAATTTAGTTAGTGAGGTTTTTCTGAGTATGATACAACTTAATATCCAGTCAAATTGGTGAGTGATAGTAAGATATATTTTCCTTCTGTTATGTATATGTGAATTTATATATAATCATTTTTTAATATACAGTCCACAAATTTATATATTTACCAGTATTCCTGGTGTATGTATATTTCATTTAATTAATAGGTCCAGAGCAACTTGTGGTTATGACAGTGGTAGGTATCGAAGGGGGACATTTTTTGCGACCTAGGTGTCCCAAATTCCTACTTGTCTATGTAACATTGATAAATAATAATTATCTTTGTTATCATTTACTGTTATGTACATAATTAGTTACATTCAGATAAATGCAATTTTCCACATTCAATTAGCCCGTTGGTCCTTCTTGAACCGGAGGTAATTAGTGAAGTCATTAATTAGTTAATTACTTAATAATTATATGTGAAATGACAGAAGGAGGTGGATGTTAAGTTCACAAATTTACTTAATGTGTAGTGGATTATAATAATTACAATATTAATTTTGATAAGCTAAGCTCAAGTCTGACTAAGTTTACATTAATTTGTATAATACTAATTTGATAAGACAATTCTGGCCAAGATTTATATCAGTGTATGTGTAATTGATAAGACAAGTGTGGATAAAGATTATATTGTGTATAATATTAACTTTGCTATGCCAAATTCTGGCAAGGATTTATTAATTTGTATAATATTAATTTTGATAAGCCAAGTTTGTATTAATGTACATTTAAAATTTATATTACAATTTTTTACATGTAATTGCTGAGCTCAAGTAGCTGGGATTTACTCAAAGGTAGGTTGTGCCAGTGTTGTGAGTTGTAATCAGTGTTATTAATTGGGTTGAATTTAATACATTGCATCATGGCTGAAAATGAGGAAATTAATAAAGACAAACATATGGAATATAGAGTAAAGAAAGCATCACTACAGGCTAAGAAAGTTCATGTAACCAAGGCATATAATAAGTGCTTGGAATTAAAGAATCAAGAAACTGTAAATACTGATGATTTAAAATTGTATTTAGATGCTTTAGGTAATAGATATGATTCATACAAATTATATTACAACAAATATGAAGGAGATTTGTTAGTAAACTGTGTAGATGAGATTGAAGTAGATCAGTATTATGAATTAGAGGAAAAGATTATTTCTTGTAAAAGTCAGACCTTGAATAAATTAAAATGTGTAAACCAGGCAGTTGGTTAGTCTGCTCCAACAAATAATATATCTTTGCCAAAACTCCCAGAATTGTGTTTGCCTGTGTTTAATCCTGGAGAAAATTGGGAGGAATTTTGGTCAATTTTTAAAGCAGCTGTGCATGACAGGAGTGACCTAGCCTGTGTAACTAAATTATTTTACCTCAAAGGACAGGTAAGAGGAGATGCTCACATGCTCATACAAGCCTTTCCCAATGTAGATGACTCTTACAAGGAAGCAGTTGACTTGTTGAAGATTACTTATGGTAATATAGAACAAAGTAGGTTGGATCTAGTGAATATTACTGTTAATTTAAAATCTCCAGATCAAACTTACAAAGGTTTACAACAGTTTAGAGTTAAACTGGAGAGCACTCTCAAAACTTTAAGTAATAAATATAATCTGAAGGAATCAGACTGGTTATTGAATGCCATGGTACAGAATAAATTAAGCTGTAAAACACTTGAATGGCTCTCGAATAAATATCAGAAAGGTTATTTTGGTCTGGAGGAAATAAGACTAGGTCTACAAGAATTAATTGTTCAGTTGCAGACCAGCCAACTAACTCATTTTAAAGATGCAACACATGATAACTCTGAGGTATCTGTCAAGTTTCACAAAGGGAAAAATTATCCCAATGTTAATAATCAAAATTCATTTCCTAAAAGGAGTTACATAGGGGCATATCAAGGAGCAGGAATCATAAATAATGATTCTCCACAAGGTAAAAAGAATAAGTACCCTCCTAAGAGTAGCCCAGTTAATAAGAAACCAGTCAAAGAAAGGAGAGATTGTCTTTTCTGCAGGGGTACTCATTTTTCTAAGAATTGCACTGCATACAGTTCATGGAATGATAAAGTTGAAAGATTGGAGGAACTTGGCAGATGTATCAGATGTTTAGGTAATCACAATGTAAAGGATTGTTATGCCAAATTAAACTTCTGTTATCAATGTCACAAAGGAAGACACCATATAGTCATGTGTAAGGGTCTATATGATAATGTTGATAATAATGATAATGTTGACAATCCTGACACAACAGTAGCTAATGTAAAAATTGCTGCTAATGTTAATAATGATGGTTTTGCTGAAGTAGCCTTATCTGTGTTACAGGTAAAAATTGACGATAAAAGGCATAAATAAAAAATTGTAAGTGCATTATTGGACCAGGGATCCCAGCGTACTTTCATAAAACGTAAATGTCTTGATGGTATGAAAGTACAGATGGGAGATCCCACAACTTTAAAATTATCAGGTTTTCTCTCAGACAAAAGAGCTCAATTGTATGACACTGTTTATGTAACTGTCAGGTTAGGCAATGAGAAAAAACGTGTTAATGCAGTATTTGTAGATAGACTTCCAGAGAAAATATCTACAGTAGGGCTTAGTAAAGCTACAGAAAGACTCTCACATAATGTAAATTTAGCACCTTCTGGTGTAAGTGATGATTCTGTAGGCCCAATAAATATTTTGATAGGTAGTGACTATTATGCCTCCTTTGTAAAGGGTATGGTAAAGAAATGTGGTGTCACCCTTTTGAAGACTGCAGGAGGCCATGTAATGTATGGTAGGATTCCTCGTAATAATAATTCATGACTAGAGGAAACTACAAATACCATAACTGTGTGTCTTACTCATGAAGTTGTACCCCAGTATAATTCTTCCATAGAGGATGGTGTTGAGCCAGTGCATAAATTGTGGGAGTTAGACAGCATTGGAATAAATGTAAACGAAGAAAGTCCAGACGATTCTTTTACTCAGGAGCAGTACCTGAAAGATGTAAAATTTGAATCTGGACAATACTGGGTACGACTTCCGTGGAGACTGAACCATCCAGAATTGCCCACTAATTACAGAATGGCATAGGGGCAGTTAAAAGCTCAGCTCCGCGAACTGAGTAAGACACCAGAATTGTTAACTGGCTATAATGATATAATTGCTAAGCAGTTAATTAATAAATTTATAGAAGAGGTACCTCCTGAGCAAGCCAAAATTTATGGTCACTATTTGCCACATCACGGAGTGAAGAAGGATTCTAAGACCACTCCTCTGAGAATTGTTTTTAATTGTAGTGCCAGGAGTAACAAAAATGTACCTAGTTTAAATGATTGTTTGATGACAGGTCCGTCGTTGACGGAAAAATTAGGAGATATCTTATTAAATTTCAGAGTAAAGAATTATGCCTTTACGGCTGACATAAGTAAAGCTTTCCTAAGAATGGGTTTACAAGAGGCTGACCGGGATTGTACCCACTTCTTATGGCCTGAGAATCCTAGTGACCCACTTAGCCCTCTGAAAACCTTTCACTTTAGGAGCATATTATTTGGTGCTACATCCAGTCCTTTCCTACTTCAAGTGACGATAAATGCACACCTTAAACGTATGGAAAGTCCATTGAGTAAAGTAATGAGCAAACAATTTTATGTGGACAATTTCCTGGGTGTGACATCAACTGAAGAGGAACTGTTAATGACTTATGGAGAGGCTAATAAAATAATGCAAAGTGCAAATATGCCTCTGAGGGAATGGAATAGTAATTCGTCCAAATTAAAGGACAAAATAAGTAAAGATCACCCTGGAGATGAAGTGCCAAAATGTAGTAATGTATTGGGATTAACTTGGGATACTGAGAGAGATTTGTTAATGTTAAAACCTAATTATTACAGTATGCCCAATAAATTAACTAAGAGAGTTTTGCTTGCTGAAGTTTCCAAATGTTTTGATCCACTAGGTTTAGTGTCACCCCTTACTATAAGAGGGAAATTATTAATACAGGAAGCATGGAAACTTAAATGTGCTTGGGATGAAATTCTACCTGAGGAATTTATTAACAGGTGGGATGAATTAATTGGTGATTATGAGAAAATTCCAATGTTGGAGTTCCCACGCCAGGTGGCCAGTCCAAATGGGAAAAATGTACTCCACATTTTTTGATGCTTCAAAATTGGCATATGGAGCAGTTGCTTACCTTCAATGTAATAGTGTTATTTCTCTTGTTATGTCTAAGGCTAAAATGTCTCCAATTAAATCACATACCTTGCCTCAGTTGGAACTAACAGCCATTGATGTAGGTGTCAAATTAGCTAATTATATAAGAAATAAGTTGCAGGAGGTAAATATTAGCGACACTGTAATTTGGTCTGATAATGAGGTATCCTTACAATGGATTCACAATGGAAACAGTAAAATTGTGTACATACAAAACAGAGTCGCTGAAATTTATCAGATGCAAGAGAAGTATAATAGTTTGGGTCAGCATATATTAACATTTAATCATATATCTGGTGAGGAGAATCCAGCTGATTTCTTGTCTCGAGGTTTACCTTATGCTAAATTTGTAAATGCTGTATCATGGTTTAAAAGACCGAGCTGGTTGGTAAATAAAGCTAATTGCCCTGTACAAAAGGTGTATATTGCTCCTGTTGAAATTACTGTGACCACCGCTCTAATATTTTGTCCTTCCTTAGCCATTGATATAAATAGGTATTCTTCTTTACCCAAACATAGCCCCACTCCACAAAGGGGGCAGTAAAGCAACAGCAAAGAACTACAGACCAATAGCACTAACATCCCATATCATAAAAATCTTTGAAAGGGTCCTAAGAAGCAAGATCACCACCCATCTAGAAACCCATCAGTTACACAACCCAGGGCAACATGGGTTTAGAACAGGTCGCTCCTGTCTGTCTCAACTATTGGATCACTACGACAAGGTCCTAAATGCACTAGAAGACAAAAAGAATGCAGATGTAATATATACAGACTTTGCAAAAGCCTTCGACAAGTGTGACCATGGCGTAATAGCGCACAAAATGCGTGCTAAAGGAATAACAGGAAAAGTCGGTCGATGGATCTATAATTTCCTCACTAACAGAACACAGAGAGTAGTCGTCAACAGAGTAAAGTCCGAGGCAGCTACGGTGAAAAGCTCTGTTCCACAAGGCACAGTACTCGCTCCCATCTTGTTCCTCATCCTCATATCCGACATAGACAAGGATGTCAGCCACAGCACCGTGTCTTCCTTTGCAGATGACACCCGAATCTGCATGACAGTGTCTTCCATTGCAGACACTGCAAAGCTCCAGGCGGACATCAACCAAATCTTTCAGTGGGCTGCAGAAAACAATATGAAGTTCAACGATGAGAAATTTCAATTACTCAGATATGGTAAACATGAGGAAATTAAATCTTCATCAGAGTACAAAACAAATTCTGGCCACAAAATAGAGCGAAACACCAACGTCAAAGACCTGGGAGTGATCATGTCGGAGGATCTCACCTTCAAGGACCATAACATTGTATCAATCGCATCTGCTAGAAAAATGACAGGATGGATAATGAGAACCTTCAAAACTAGGGAGGCCAAGCCCATGATGACACTCTTCAGGTCACTTGTTCTGTCTAGGCTGGAATATTGCTGCACACTAACAGCACCTTTCAAGGCAGGTGAAATTGCCGACCTAGAAAATGTACAGAGAACTTTCACGGCGCGCATAACGGAGATAAAACACCTCAATTATTGGGAGCGCTTGAGGTTCCTAAACCTGTATTCCCTGGAACGCAGGAGGGAGAGATACATGATTATATACACCTGGAAAATCCTAGAGGGACTAGTACCGAACTTGCACACGAAAATCACTCACTACGAAAGCAAAAGACTTGGCAGACGATGCACCATCCCCCCAATGAAAAGCAGGGGTGTCACTAGCACGTTAAGAGACCATACAATAAGTGTCAGGGGCCCGAGACTGTTCAACTGCCTCCCAGCACACATAAGGGGGATTACCAACAGACCCCTGGCAGTCTTCAAGCTGGCACTGGACAAGCACCTAAAGTCAGTTCCGGATCAGCCGGGCTGTGGCTCGTACGTTGGTTTGCGTGCAGCCAGCAGCAACAGCCTGGTTGATCAGGCTCTGATCCACCAGGAGGCCTGGTCACAGACCGGGCCGCGGGGGCGTTGACCCCCGGAACTCTCTCCAGGTAAACTCCAGGTAAACTAATCAATGTAACTAAGTTGGTGTTTAAATTTCTAAACAAGATGAATATTTCATTTAAGTTTTCACATCCTCTTGAATATTGGATAAAGAGGGTACAGGAGGAAATCTATGGAAGTGAGATTAAATTGATGATGGAAAGAAAAATTGTGAAAGGTTCCATAATAGAGAAATTTTGGCTGTATTTAGAGAACAATGTAATTAGGTGCAGAGGTAGGTTACAAAATGCTGAATTGGGTGATTATGCTAAACACCCTATCTTACTGCCCAAAACTCATCATCTAACAAATTTAATTGTTCTAAATGCCCATAAAAATGTAATGCATGGTGGGGTAAAAGATACCTTAAATTGTATTAGGGAAACTTTCTGGATTCCACAAGGACAGCAAAGTGTAAAATGGGTGATTAAATCTTGTGTAATATGTCGCTGTGTGGATGCCAGATCCTATATGTACCCAGGTCCTCCACTATTGCCAAATGAGCAATTTGAATCGTTTAGCAACGAACTCTGGCCGGCCGCAGTGTGGAAAATACTGTATATATTTTCCAGAAATTCAGTATTTATATGTAAATAGATGGCCATACTGTATTAATAATATTTATGTCATAGAAAACGGAAAGCCTGCGTCTGCACAGACGAGACACTTGCCATCTTGGTTTTGAATTGGATACAACGTTAATATAATGGGAAGAATTTTTCGTGCTCTGGAGGTTAAAATTGGATTGACACCTCTCAAATGGATGTGCATTCCTGCATAACTTGAGATATCAGACGACTGGACAAGACAGCTCCATGAACCTCAGATAAGTTCTCTAGTTTTGTGTATAATTCTGGCCAGTGTTTTCATAAATTTAGTTAGTGAGGTTTTTCTGAGTATGATAACTTAATATCCAGTCAAATTGGTGAGTGATATTAAGATATATTTTCCTTCTGTTATGTATATGTGAATTTATATATAATCATTTTTTAATATACAGTCCACAAATTTATATATTTACCAGTATTCCTGGTGTATGTATATTTCATTTAATTAATAGGTCCAGAGCAACTTGTGGTTATGACAGTGGTAGGTATCGAAGGGGGACATTTTTTTGCGACCTAGGTGTCCCAAATTCCTACTTGTCGATGTAACATTGATAAATAATAATTATCTTTGTTATCATTTACTGTTATGTACATAATTAGTTACATTCAGATAAATGCAATTTTCCACAATAACCCTCTGGAGTTATATTCCTCTGGATTTATAATCCGTTGGGGTTAATAATCCGAAAAATGTTTTCTCCTTCATGCAGAGGTAATAATTCTAGTGGTTTATTCTGCCTATTTTGGTGGGGAGTGGCGCTGCTGCTTCCCTCCCACTAGGCTGGATCATTATCTTTCGTGTACTGCAGAGCTGGTGTGAGCCACAAGACTCCTCGGACCTGCAGAGAATAAAGAGCCGCCCTTTAATTACAATGACAAGGAAACTCATAATTCCATGTATGAATAAATTCGAAATTATCTGGAGAACTTTTATAACTAGTCCTGTGTTGCGTGTTATCAGTGAAGTTATAACAGTAATGTCTGTCAGTAGCAGTCTTGTGCAATGAACAACAACGCTGCTTTGTTAATATAATAAAAAATATTGATTACAGAAAACTGCAGAAAATTTAAGCCATAAACAGCTTCAGAGAGAATTAGTATTGACGTCGATGTAAATCAGGTCAACACTTAATACAGCAGACGTCAATTTCTTACATACAGTTTTAAGCAAATTTGGGAGACACACAAACTATATACACCAAGAGATCTCTTACTGTATTTACACTTAGATTACCTTAATTTTCATATTCGTAATCACTATTCAGTCAGAAAATATCTTGATAAGCAAAGTATCTTGGTCCTCATCCACACGTTTGTTTTTCTCTCGATTTGATTATCGCAACTTTTTGTTTGGGAGTAAAGCCTTACTACTTGCTAAATAAAAGACCTCTATAATGACTCGTGCAGCTAGATTGGTATTGTAGCTCCCAGCTGGGGTTCCTACTAGTCCCTAATATGGACTACTAGGCTTTCTATCATGGCAAGAATTGAATTTAAATTATGTTTATTCACAGTTAAAATTATTAAGTTTGATGAAACCAGGTATAATGCTGATATGCTTATACCTTTTACACTAAACTCTGGAATGTTTCTGCAAATTGCCGCTGTTCATTTTAGACTGATAAAGCCTCCTGCTGTTAGGGAGATTAAATTTAGATTTTGCCACCAAAGTGGCTAGTTTATTGTGCACTCCATATCAATTTTGTGGACGGTAGCGCAAGAGCATATGGATACACAAAAGGCCTAGGAACTAGGCGCCAAAAGGGTTAACAGGTGTACAATTGGATTTATATCTACAGTTCACTTACCTGTTACAAGCAAATTTAGGAAATTTGCTTAGTATATCTGGGATCTTATTTTCATTAATAAGATATCTTGACATGTCAATCATTTGGAGGAGTCATTTTTTAAGTAGTTCCCAGATTATTCAGCAGGTTGCCAGTGTCTTAAATTAGGTAAGGTTTGTCAGGAAACAGGACAAGTGTTTCAAGACGAGGGGTTTAGTCATATGATGACCTACCACTAGAGCTTTTGGTAATCTGACTGAGGCCTTACACTGGCTTACCGGTCCACCCCCTTAAATATTAAAGTTAAGTGCCAGTGTCTGTTCAGTTAAAAGTACAAATCTTTCTATAGGTTATGATCCTGACGATCATACTGTTATTCTTGAATATAAACCAGCACTTCTTTATTGCTGTGGCATTTATTGCTTGCTGTGAGTGTGCTTCCGAATTTCTTGAAAAAAAAAAAGGTGCTCAAGAATAACAAACTCCCAAATTATTATTATTATTATTATTATTATTATTATTATTATTATTATTATTATTATTATTATTATTATTAATAATAATAATAATAATAATAATAATAATATTATTATTATTATTATTATTATTATTATTATTATTATTATTATTATTATTAATCCCTTTTTTGGCCTGATGGCTAAAGCTCTCTTCACACGGTGATGTCTGGGTTCGATTCCCAGCGAGGGTAGAAACATTGGGCGTGTTTCTTTAAACTGGTTGTCTATGTTCACCCATCAGTAAAATTGGTACCTGAGAGTTAGTCAACTGGTGTGGGTCGCATCCTGGGACAAAACTGACCTAATTTACCTGAAATGTTCTGCATAACAAGCGGTTTTCTGAGTCACTGATGTCAGCTAGGCTTGTATACCTTGTACATGTACTTGTAGTATATAAAGATATTATTATATTGGCTGGTAGTGAGAAGGTGACATGCGCCAAGGTGACATGAGCCTCGTATAATTAATAGGTTTTATATCCCATTAACTCGGTTTAGCGCTTTTTTTGATTATAATAATAATAACCCCATTAACTGTGGAAAATTTTGAATTTTCCTAAATTCAGCATGTGTAAATTTAAATAATATAATAATTGTGTATTAAAATGTGATGCTGACTTGACCCTTCGAGAAATTTCGAGTGAGGAAGTGAGGAAGGGGGGGATGTGGAACAGCCGCAGAGCGGACGGACAATAGGCCATAATGAATTTAATGTGTGTACATTGGTCCTCTCTCTCCCCCTGCTCCATGAGATTTATCCTACTTCATCTTAAAGCTATGTATGGTTCCTGCCTCCACTACCTCACTTGTCAGACTATTCCACTTCCTGACAACTCTGTGACTGAAGAGATACTTCTTAACATCCTTTTGATTCATCTGAGTCTTCAGCTTCCAGTTGTGACCCCTTGTTTCTGTGTCCCATTTCTGGAACATCCTGTCTCTGTCCACCTCATCTACTTGTGGCATGCAAAGAGTAAGTAACCTTTATTCGGCGAATGTACACACCCTCATTTACAGGCTATCTCCCCCAACCAGCGAACCAGGTAACTAAGAGTTGACGATGGGGCCTCGTCGTTCAACTAGTAACCAGGTTCCAGCCAATAATAAGATGGTTTTGGCAATCGCAGAGGTTATGTGGGTACCACTCTCCTGTCTGCCCTTGTCATTCCCATTCTAGAGCTGGTTGAAGCACGGTCTGCTCTCTTGTGGCTTCTATTCTGCCTTGCTTACCGTGGAGTGCACTAATACCTATCACTGTACATAGTGTATATAGTGTACATATTGCTGTTTTAAATTGGTGAAGGATAATATAAGTCAAAAGTTTTCTGCTGTGTTTATTTTGCTCCCTTTACACCCAGGATAACAGGCCATTTGGACTCCTGGGTTGTAATACTACTCTTTGCAGTATTTTGTATGTCGTTATCATGTTTCCCCTAACCCTCCTGTCCTCCAGTGTCGTCAGGCCGATTTCCCTTAACCTTTCTTCGTAGGACATTCCCCTTAGCTCTGGAACTAGCCTTGCTGCAAACCTTTGCACTTACTCTAATTTCTTGAGTTGCTTGACTAGGTGTGGGTTCCAAACTGGTGCTGCGTATGAGCCTGACGTACACGGTATACAGTGTCTTGAACGATTCCTTACTGAGGTATCGGAATGTTATTCTCAGGTTTGGCAGGATCCTATATGCTGCAGCAGTTATCTTGTTGATGTATGCTTCCGGAGATGTGCTCGGTATTATACTCACCCCAAGATCTTTCTCCTCGAGTGAGGTTTGCAGTCTTTGGCCACCTAGCCTATGCTGTCTGCGGTCTTCTTTGCCCTTCCCCGATCTTCTTGACTTTGCATTTGGTGGGGTTAAATTCAAGTAGCCAGTTGCTGGACCAGGTGTCCAGCCTGTCCAGGTCTCTTTGTAGTCCTGCCTGATCCTCATCTGATTTAATTCTCCTCATTAACTTCACATCATCTGCAAACAGGGACACTTCTGAATTTATCCCTTCCCTCAAGTCATTCATATATACTTGAAATAGCACTGGTCCCAGGACTGACCCCTGTGGGACCCCGCTCGTCACAGGCGTGCACTGTGATACCTCATCAAGTTTTTGCCTCCCTGTCAGGTATTCTCTGATCCATTGCAGTTCCCTTCCTGTTATATGCACCTGATCCTTTAGCTTCTGCATTAATCTCTTGTGAGGAACTCTATCGAAGGCCTTCTTGCAGTCCAATAAAATGTGGTCAACCCACCCCTCTCTCTCGTGTTTTACTTCTGTTACCTTGTCATAAAACTCCAGAATGTTTGTAACACAGAATTTGCCTTCCATGAATCCATGCTGGTTGTCGTTGATAAACTTGTTCCAGTCCAGGTGCTCTACCACACTTCTCCCCCCGATAATCTTCTCCATGACTTTGCATACTATACACGTCAGTGACGCTGGTCTATAGTTTAGTGCCTTATTTCTGTCTCCTTTCTTAAAAATGGGGACCACATTTGCTGTTTTCCATAGCTCAGGTAGTCTTCCAGTTTCAAGGGATGTGGTTAGTGGCACACACAGCATCTCTGTTCCCTCTCTAAGGACCCACTGGGAGATGTCCGGTCCCACCGGTTTTGAGGTATCAAGGTCACTTAGCAGCTTTTTCACCTCCTCAGTTGTGTGTATTTCATCTAACACTTGTTGGTGTATTCCTTGTTGGTGTCCTCCTCTGTTCTGTCTTCCCAGAGTCCTTCCTGTCTCCACTGTAAATACTTCCTTAAATCTCGTGCTGAGCTCCTCACACACTTCTTGATCATTTCTTGTGAGCTCTCCACCTTCTTTCCTCAGCCTGATTACCTGGTCTTTGACTGTTATCTTCCTCCTACTGTGGCTATACAGCAATTTCAGGTCAGACTTGACTTTCGATGCTATGTTTTTGTACTGTCGTTGGGCCTCCCTCCTTATCTGTGCATACTCATTTCTGGCTCTTTGATTAATCTCTTTATTTTCCTGGGTCTTTGCTTTCTGCACTTTTTCCATTCTCTAGTGCACTTTGTTTTTGTCTCCATTCATCTTTGGGTAAACTAAGAGCTCGTTGTGGTCTTCCCATTATTTTTGTTGCCCTTGGAAACAAACCTTTCCTCTGCCTCCTTGCATTTTATTGTTACCTATTTTATCATTTTGTTTACTGACTTTCCTACCAATTCCCTGTCCCACTGAACCTCCTGCAGGAAGTTCCTCATACCTGTGTAGGCCCCCCTTTTATAGTTTGGTTTTTCCCATTCAACTCCTGTTACCCCCTTCACTTGTAACTCTATTATGTATTCAAAGCTCAGAACCACATGATCACCTGCTCTAAGGGGCCTCTCTTATGTGATGTCCTCAGTGTCTGAGCTGCTTAGGGTGAACACCAGGTCCAATCTTGCTGGTTTATCCTCCCCTCTCTCTTTGGTAGTGTCCTTAACATGTTGATGCATGAGATTTTCCAGTACCACATCCATCATCTTGGCTCTCAATGTTTCGGGACCCCCATGTGGCTCCAGGTTTTCCCAAACAATCTCCCTGTGGTTGAAATCGCCCATAACCAGTAACTTTGCTCTGTTCGAGTGAGCTCTTCTTCCCACCTCACCCAGAATCCACAATCGCTCTCTTGCTCTGTTCATACTCCTCTCTTTGCCTCCTGCAGTTCGGTAGTACCTTATGGTCCCCAGACTGAATTGTACCTGCTATGTAATCGCTTTCTCCAATCTCGTCCATGCCTTCTATTACCTTAAATCCCCATCGGGTTTCAATAAGCAGTGCAACCTCTCCGCCCCCTCTGCTCCTATCTTTCCTCAGGACCTGACATCGCGGTTGGAAGATTGTGTATATCCTTGCTCCATCTTCTCCAAAGAACAAAGAATATTAAGAATTAGCGGAGGAATCACACAACTACTATTTTAGATTGACTGACACAGTGCCACTCCCTCCCCCCAAATAAAAATAAACAGAACTTTATTGGCCCAGGGAACAAAGGTTACCACATATGCAGAATATCACAAGCTCAGTTTCGAACAGAAAAAAAAATCAATAAGTTTTGCACGAAATATTTCCTTCATTTGTATATTAAACAATTGTCGCATACTTCAGTTTGACCAAAAACGATTTAGTTATTTCTTAAATAATTAATACACGTGTTATATCATGAACAGGAACGTAAACGACCGTTCACTGTGCAAATAACACTTAAAGCGTGCAAGTGAGCGGTGCACAGCGGGATATGATAGCTGAGCTGCTGTTAGAAGTCGGACCCGGGTACCCGTCCCTTCATGGACCAAATTACTCTACAAGGTGGTCAAGATGCTGCATCCCGCAGCCTTCAACGATATATATGAACATAAGTCGAAGTTGAACGCTGCATCAGGGCCATTAACCCATGCTAGTAAGGTCTAACTCGCACTCAACCACACCCACTCTTGTACCTGTTCAACCCATTTTTAAAGCTCCCCAAGATTCTCTCTTAATTAAAAGATGTTACGTGACATTTTGTTCCACTCATCTACAACTCTACAACTCTACAAATCAGTACTTCCTTGTATCCTATCTAAATCTAAATTTATTATTATTGTTATGCTAAATTTGTTATTATGCCACACCCTGAAGGATGCAGTATAATAACCTGTTGCTTGGTGCTTGTATCATCATAACCAACCTCCTTCATCAACGCCGTCAAGTTATTCCAATCTTTCCACCTTAACATCCCATGAATCATAAGCATTACAATTCTTGCAAAAAAGATAATCTCTCTTTTGCTTGACTTGCCCATTATTAACTAGGCCACTCTTATTAATGTACTTATTCCTCTTAATTTGATGTGGAGAACCATTATTTTGGGTTCCTGCCACTTGATATGCGCCTATGAAACCCTTTGTATGGGATGAATTTATGAGGATTATTAACATTAGAATATTTTTTTCATTTGTAAGACCTGACAGATACATTATGGTCACCATGAGTTATATTCTTAGAATTATTTGGTTGGCTTGTCTGTAATTGAACAATTAATTCTTGTAGACCTAATGTTATTTCCTCCAGAGAAAAATAACCTTTGTGGTATTTATTAGACAACCACTCTATAGTCCTGCAGTTCAATTTATTCTGTAAGACAGCACTTAATATCCAGTCTGATTCACCCAAATCAAAGTTATTACTCAAGGACTTAAGACTGCTTTCTAATTTGACCCTAAATTGTTGCATATTATGGTAATTGTGTTCTGGAGTTCTTAAATTAATCACAATATTTACTAGGTCTAGCCTACTTTACTCCCCATTACCATTGGTCACCTCCAAGTAGTCACCTGCCTTCAGGTAACTAGTCTATTTTTTGAAATTCTTGAGTCAGGGCATAAGCATCGCTTCTAACTTACCCTCTGAGATAAAATAATTTTGTGACATCTGCTAGGTCATTCCTCACATGTACAGCAGCCTTAAATACTGACCAGAAATCTTCCCATTGTCTCCTGGATTATGTGTTGGTAGACTTAACTCTAGGAGTTTGGGCAAAGATCTGGCATTTATATTACTAGATTGATCAACTAAAGTATTTACACATTTTAATATACTTAATACCTCACTTTTACATGATAGTATTTTTCCTTCAAATTCATAATATTGATTAATAATTCCCTTTCATTATCATCTGCACAATTCACCAGCAGATCTCCTTCATACTCTGTATAATACAATTTATATGACATGAACCTATTCTCTAATGATTTCATATATAATTAACCTTATTCACAGTTTTTTCTGACACCAATTATTATAAGCTCTGGGCACATGACCTTTTTTTGCATTTAATGATGTCTTTATAGCATTAATTCCCATGGATTTACCACTTCCATTAATTACATTACCTTCATCCATGGCTCCTTAATAAACCTGCTTGTACAAATTATACAATGAGACTGAATATAATTTATAACAAAATGCACCAAATATCCTAGCCAAATATTTCCTGACTTAGCAAATTAATTATGATTATTAATATTATTATTATTATTATTATTATTATTATTATTATTATTATTATTATTATAATAATAATCAGAAAGAAGACATTTATCTTTCCTAGTCCTACGTGGGCTTAGCAAATTATCAATTATAGCAATTACAGTCCTAGCCTCACTGGGCTTAGCAATTAATTTATATAATAATTACACAAATCCATTAATGTTTCAATTGTATAAGAAATACAATTCCAGCCCCACCGGGCATGCAAATCCAATTAATTGTGGAAATTATAATCCACAACACAAACACCATTAATTAAGTAATGACAATTACATGTGAACCGAGCAATCCATTATATTCAATCGAATCATTATATTAAATTAAGTTTTCAGTGATTACATCCGAGTTCATTAGGACCAAAGGCTTTATGAATTATGTGAGAAATTACCTGCATGAGATTTACAGGGTTTTACCTGAACTATTATATGCAAGTAATTTGGGCGGAGTAAGTGGGACATAGTCACAATCAGGGCCAGATTAAGAAGTCTCCGGGCCCTAGGCTATTCAGATTGGCGGGGCCCCTTTGATTTACGGGTAAGCGAAGCGACCCCTTCCAGCTTGGGGGGGGGGGTCGGTGTGATCCTGTTTAAGGTCTAATTAAATACATTCTGGCTATTTAGATTAAATTTAATAGGGAAAGTACATCAAGACAACCAAAACCATTTACCAACAGCCATTATAACTATCTTGTTAAATCATGCATTTTAAAGAGAATAAACTCAAGACGTGGCTTATGTGTTTCTGGGGAAATATGTAGTAAATTAATTGATGTTCTACATCACTTCCGTCGCAACTTGAAAACTAAGCATTTGCGACGGAAGTGATGTAGAACATCAATCAATTGAGATCTGTTATTGAAATGATAAAGACTTAAAGACAGGACAAAGTGCTTTTAAAACCTACAAACGGAAGTCAGTTTGCGTTTTTAGGTTTTTCTTTATAGTATTTTTACCAAAAATGTGTCTTTACTGGTCCATGCGTCTTTACTGGTCAAGTAACCCTATCTGGTACCTCCCTTAATATTTAGAGGCGAAAACAAACATTTATCCATACACATCAATGTCTATCAACAACACTTCAGTTAATTTGTCACAGTACAAGTCTAGATAACGTGTAATTACTACAGAAAATTGGAGAGGAATCTCCCATACTCACCCATTAGCGGGAAAACACAGTTGTTCTGATGTAAACAAAGGCGTGTTGAGTGTTGCCATCTATGGTTAGGTTTATTTATTTTTATTTTATTTTATTTCATTATTTATTTTGGTTTTGATTAATTTTTAAAAATCAGTTTTACTCTCCAAACACTTGAACTTTTTAGGTAGGGACCCCTTTGCACTTGCACCATGTGCGCAGTCTTGGATGAGCCCCTGAACCCCTTGGACCGCGGGGCCCCCAAATGTGCGGGGCCCTAGGCAAATGCCTAGTTTGCCCATGCAGTAATCCGGCCCTGGTCACAATAGGTCACAGAACTGTCACTCCCTCGGTGCCCACTACATCACCACTCTCAGAAAAAGCTAGACTTAATATTAAATTAATAATTGCAACATTAAACATTAATACCAATAACGGTAAATTATAAAATAATGTGAACTGTACATGATGGCACGCTGGGTACACAGAATATAATTATTGTACATAAATTATAATGGTGCTATTAGATAAGAAATTCGTATTACCACTTACCATTTAATTACTGAAGATGGATCACACTGGAGAATACACTGGACCTCATCTTCACTAACAATGATGATATGATACGAAATGTCACCATATCAAAAACAATATACTCAGATCACAACATAATCGAGGTTCAGACATGTATGCGCAGAGCCCCAGACCGACAAAATGAGATCAGTCACGAGGGAGCCTTCAACAAATTCAACTTCAATAACGAGAACATAAGTGGGACCAAGTAAACAAAGTCCTAAATGATATAAGCTGGGAAGATAGACTAAGCAACACAGACCCCAACTTATGCCTAGAACAGATTAACAGAATATGCTAAAGGCATATTCCTTTAAGAACCACATCTGGACCAACACCATATCCCCTTTAAAATCAGGCATAATCACAGATAATACCACAGACCATTACCCTACCTTCCTCATAACAAATCTTGGCAAATTACCCCAATACACTACTAAAGTCACCTTCAGACTTCACAATGAGGCAGCCATTAATAACTTCACAGCAGCAGTGACAAACATTGACTGGCACAATGAGCTAGAAATCTATACAGATATTGACAAATGTATTAATAATTTTCTAAAAAAGACCCAATATCTCTATAACAAGCACTGCCCTAAAAAAACTAAACAGATGACAGCTGTGGCTCGTACGTTGGTTTGCGTGCAGCCAGCAGTAACAGCCTGGTTGATCAGGCTCTGATCCACCAGGAGGCCTGGTCACAGACCGGGCCGCGGGGGCGTTGACCCCCGGAACTCTCTCCTGGTAAACTCCAGGTAAGATACTAAACAGTCCCTGGCTAACACCCAGCAACCTCAAATCCATAAATACAAAGCTCCTATGCGAAAAACAGTATAGAATGGGTCACATAACCAGAGACCAAACAAAATGTTACTCGTCAATCCTAACCAGCCTGATAAGAAGGGCTAAAAAATTGTATTATGAGAACAGATTATCCAACTTAAAAACTGATATAAAAAAGACCTGGAAAACCCTATCAGAAATTCTAGGAACAAAAAAGATATCATAAAATAGCGAAATTGAATTAACAAAACCAGATGAACCCCAACTCCCACCAACTGAAACAGCAAACAGACTCAATGATTTCTTCTCCACTATAGGAAAAAACCTTGCCAATAAAATCCCAAGCTCAGATACCCCACCAAATGACTACCTCACTGGCAACTACCCGAACACACTGTTCCTAGCTCCGACTAACCCAACTGAAGTCTCCCTTATTATCAACACACTAAAAAACAAGACAGGAGATTTAAATACCTTACCACCCTTTATATACAAAAAAGCATCTCAAGTGTTATCACCTATCATTGCAACACTCTTTAACAAATCCATTGAATCCTCTACCTTCCCTACAGTTCTCAAAATAGCAAGGGTCACCCCGATCCATAAAGGAGGAGACCAAACAGACTTGAATAACTATAGGCCAATATCCAACTTACACCCTCTCAAAAATCTTCGAAAAATTAACTCATAAGCGAATCTATTCCTACCTCATCTACCACAACATACTCAACCCCTGTCAGTTTGGGTTCAGGCCTAATAAAAATACTAATGATGCTATTATACACATGCTAGAACATATATACACTGCAATAGAGAAAAAAAAAGTCCCACTGGGGATCTTCATTGACTTACATAAAGCTTTTGATACAGTTGACAATGACTTGCTCCACATAAAATTGTCACACTATGGTATAAGAGGGCACTCCCTCAACTACCTCAAGTCATACCTCAGCAACAGAAGCCAATATGTGTACACAAATGGGGCAAACTCTTCCGCACAACCAATTACAGTTGGTGTCCCACAGGGAAGTGTCCTAGGCCCTCTTCTCTTTCTCATATACATAAATGACCTACCAAATGCATCGCAACTACTCAAACCCACACTATTTGCAGACGACACTACATACGTCTTCTCTCACCCGAGCCCAGTCACGCTAGCCAATACTGTAAACACCGAATTACAGAAAATATCTACCTGGATGAGGACTAACAAACTCACTCTAAACATTGACAAAACCTACTTCATTCAGTTTGGTAACAGAGCTACAGATGTCCCTCTTAACATAATGATAAACGGATCACCTATCACAAAACTCATAGAGGGAAAATTCTTAGGAATCCACTTTGATAAAAGACTCAAATTTCAAACACATATACAACAAATTTCCAAAAAAAATTCCAAGACCGTAGGCATACTATCGAAGATACGGTACTAAGTTCCACAGTCAGCCCTCCTGGCCCTATATCACTCACTTATTTACCCCTATCTCACCTATGGAATTTGTGCATGGGGCTCAACAACAATAAACCATCTCAGACCACTAATTACCCAACAAAAGGCTGCAGTCAGAATGATAACAAATTCTCACTACAGGCAGCACACTCCACCAATATTCAAAACTCTAAACCTACTCACCATACAAAACATCCATACTTATTACTGCACCTACTACATTCATAAAACACTTAACTCTGATATAAACCCTCCCCTCAAACGTCTCCTTACCAACCTCAACAGAACACATGACCATAACACAAGGCACAAATCACTCTTTGATGAATAGCGTGTCCATCTCACGCTATGCAAAAACTCAATGCACATTAAAGGCCCTAAAATCTGGAATTTATTGCCTGTGAATATAAAAGAAACACTGTCTGTTTATAAATTCAAGTCTCTTCTCAAAAATCACTTACTCACCCACAACTAAATAAGTACTGAATAATTGTATCTCATAAATTGTATCTCATAAATGTTTCTCATTATTGTATCTTATAAATGTCTAACCTGTGACCCAATCAAACTTTGTTATTTTTTAATTACATTACCTAACAGAATACTCCATTCTACTGAATGCTCAGCAACACAGTAAATGACCATATGACCTGTCTTTGTAATACTCATTTGTGCTAAATTGTTATCTGTTTACAATAATGTTTTTACCACTGAATATATCATTGCTTAGTTAATCTTAAGTTAATTTTAAGCCTGCCCATAATGCTCTGCATACCAGGGGCTTTGGCATGTTACACTGTAATAACTGTATTCCTTTGTACTTCTCTGTATCATGTTCAAATAAATAAATAAATAAATAAATAAAAAGGAGGAGTGGATGTAAAATAGAAACAGACAGGTGCTCCCTTTACAGGCGACGGAAAAGAATAACAGAGCGGGTAAAAGAGGCCAGTATATCTGAAATGCGTAGGGAGACACTGGTCAGAGAAATAGCAAACATCAAACTAAAGCTAAAGGAATCATATAGGAGTCAGGAATCGCGGGAAGAACTAAAAGCCATAAATGAAATCGAAAGAAACCCAAAGTATTTCTTTTCTTATGCCAAATCAAAGTCGAGAACAACATCCAGTATTGGGCCCCTACTTAAACAAGATTAGTCCTACACAGATGACAGCAAGGAAATGAGTGAGCTACTCAAGTCCCAGTATGACTCAGTTTTTAGCAAGCCGGTAACCACACTGAGAGTCGAAGAACTAAATGATTTTTTATGAGAGAGCCACAAGTCTATCTGATGTTATCCTGACGCCAAATGACTTCGAACAGGCGATAAATGACATGCCCATGCACTCTGCCCCAGGGCCAGACTCATGGAACTCCGTGTTCATCAAGAACTGCAAGAAGCCCCTATCACGTGCTTTTACCATCCTATGGAGAGGGAGCATGGACACGGGGGTCGTCCCACAGTTACTAAAAAAACAATAGACATAGCCCCACTCCACAAAGGGGGCAGTAAAGCAACAGCAAAGAACTACGGACCGATAGCACTAACATCCCATATCATAAAAATCTTTGAAAGGGTCCTAAGAAGCCAGATCGCCACCCATCTAGATACCCATCAGTTACACAACCCACGGCAACATGGGTTTAGAGCAGGTCAATCCTGTCTGTCCCAGCTACTGGATCACTACGACAAGGTCCCAGATGCACTAGAAGTCAAAAATATATATACAGACTTTGCAAAAGCCTTTGATAAGTGTGACCATGGCGTAATAGCGCATAAAATGCGTGCTAAAGGAATAACAGGAAAAGTTGGTAGATGGATCTATAATTTCCTCACAAACAGAACACAAAGAGTAGTAGTCAACAGAGTAAAGTCTGAGGCTCTGTTCCGCAAGGCACAGTACTCGCTCCCATCTTGTTTCTCATCCTCATCTCATAGACAAGGATGTCAGCCACAGCACCGTGTCTTCCTTTGCAGATGATACCCGAATCTGCATGACAGTGTCTTCCATTGCAGACACTGCAAGGCTCCAGGCGGACATCAACCAAATCTTTCAATGGGCTGCAGAAAACAATATGATGTTCAACGATGAGAAATTTAAATTACTCCGTTATGGTAAACATGAGGAAATTAAAACTTCATCAGAGTACAAAACAAATTCCAGCCACAAAATAGAGCGAAAAACCAACGTCAAAGACCTGGGAGTGATCATGTCGGAGGATCTCACCTTCAAGGACCATAACATTGTATCAATCGCATCTGCTAGAAAAATGACAGGATGGATAATGAGAACCTTCAAAACTAGGGATGCCAAGCCCATAATGACACTCTTCAGGTCGCTTGTTCTATCTAGGCTGGAATATTGCTGCACACTGACAGCACTTTTCAAGGCAAGTGAAACTGCTGACCTAGAAAATGTACAGAGAACCTTCACGGCATGCATAACGGAGATAAACACCTCAATTAATGAGAGCGCTTGAAGTTCATGAACATGTACTCTCTGGAATGCAGGCGGGAGAGATACATGATTATATACACCTGGAAAATCCTAGAATGACTAGTATCAAACTTGCACACGAAAATCTCTCACTACGAAAGCAAAAGACTCGGCAGACGATGCAACATCCCCCCAATGAAAAGCAGGGGTGTCACTAGCACGTTAAGAGACAACACAGTAAGTGTCAGGGGTCCAAGACTGTTCAACTGCCTCCCAGCATACATAAGGGGGTTAACCAATAGACCCCTGACTGTCTTCAAGCAGGCACTGGACAAGCACCTAAAGTCGGTACCTGACCAGCCGGGCTGTGGCTTGTACATTGGATTGCGTGCAGCCAGCAGTAACAGCCTGGTTGATCAGGTTCTGATCCACCATGAGGCCTGACCACAGACCGGGCCGCGGGGGCGTTGACCCCCGTAACTCTCTCCAGGTAAACTCCAGGTAAATGCCTGCATAACAAATAGAATCCTACACTGGCCAATGAGAAATCTAAATGGAAGGACTAATGGCACACTTCCCTGTGTGAGTGATAATGTAGTCTTCTTATCTTCCATCATCCACACATAATTCCGGAGGTCCCACAAATTTCCTTTTCCAATTCTTCAACAAGGGACATTAATATGGGCTCCTGTTACAAATTCAGGCTGAAACACTCCAATTTGGCCTCAGTGGCACCGGATTATTAGTTGAATTTTCCATAACAACCAGTCCTCGCAAATTACATATGGTGTCCCCCATCCTCTCCACTCTGCTGCTGTTCTACACCCTCCCACTCGAAATTTTTTGAAGGGTCAAATCAGCATCACATTTTAATACACAATTATGTTTTTCAAATTTACACATGCTGAATTTAGGAAAATTCAATAATTTTCACAAGTGTTACAAGTAATACAGTTTATGATACATACATTTTTAGATATGTAATAATGGGCACACATTAACACACTGCACACATTTCACTGCTGACCTTGCTACTGGCATGTCACAGTCGCTCAACCTCAAGAAGTATCCTTTCGATCCCCAGTGGGGAAGGGAATTTGTAACTTACACACCATCGCCTTTACTCTTTCAGTAGAGTTATAAATGACTCCACCAAACTAGCCCTTGTTGCCGTTGTAAGGGCCTGCTTGCAGGTCAAATTCACAGCTATCCACTCACTGAATGACTTCTTTATTGTCGTCTGTACTGATGACAATGAAGCATCAAAACTCATGGGCGACATTGCAATGAAGACACTCAGGAGATCGACAGTTCAACATATCTCCTCCATTCTTGTTGGCGAAACGTTTTGTTTTTTGTAAAATGACTAGACAGGATCGTCACATCTTTATCAACTACTGACCTGAAGACCTCTATCGAAGAACAAAACACTTGGGCTTCGGTAGACACCATCAAACGAATTCCCAATACCTCTTCAATGATCAAAATCACTTTTTCAAATATTGCTATGACTACCCAAGTGTTCTCTAATGGACTAGCCATCTCATATTACCGCTAACCGCTAATTAGCGGAACTAACTTTCTAACTTTATTGTTTACCAGATTAGCGTTTCCGCTAACTTCGGAAACCGTTAGCGGAACACTTAGCTTCTGCTCAATAAAATTCCACTTACTTTGAGTTTGCTAAAAAAAAAAAATTATGTGTTGTTGGTAATCGGAAAGCAATGCCTTTTCAATGACAACGTGTTGTTCCTGTCTGTTGTGGGCGTTTCTCCAACAGTCAGGCACGCTATTGGCTGACTACATGTAAATATGACTTGTCAATGCAGCAGCATCTGAGCAGCATTGTTATAGTTCGGCAAGCTTTCTCAGTATACGAGCAACAGGCTGTTGGGGATGATGATCCCCATGATAGTCTCGACCAAACTCAGGCTGAATTCTCCAAAGATGATGAGGAGTGTCATGAGGAGATGATTAAGTATAATGATAAACTAAAGGCATTAAAAGCTAGTATGCCCGCCGGGTCACCATCTGGAGAAGACCCGGGCCGGAAGTACCGGCAAATCTTTAATGAATAAGTATGCCAAGTACGGTGACTAACACTGCTGGGAGCCCAGGCAGCCACACGCCTGTTAATATGTTGCCCAGATTGCCCCAGTTGAATTTACCAACGTTTGACGGAACCTTAACAGAGTACATTACTATCTGGGATCAGATAGATGACAAAAACGATTTGCCAGATGTAGTCAAATTACAGACTTGGTCTGGCACTACCAAACGACTGACGCTAATTATTAACATACCAAGGGTCAATTAAAGGACATGTTCGGCAACAATGAGGAGATAAAGACAGCTATATGGTATTGGTTGCTGGATTTAGAGATTTAGAGACTTGCCATCACGACTGTCAGGGCTTGGAGAAGTTTCACACTGAAGTTATGAGTTTGACAAATAGCCTCAAAGATTTACATGAATGGGGTAAGTCAGAATGGCTTGTTTCTCATTTGAGTATAGGTGAGAGAGAAGAGACACCACCACTACCCCGTAAAAGAGTATATAGTCACTCAAGAAACTCGGGAGATCAATCTAAAGCTCATAAGACTTATGTTGGAGTGTATTATGGCCAAGAAGTGTCTAACGCAAAGGCCTCTAAGCAGAACCTCAGAGGCATTCGTACTAGAATATACGTGTTCTGCGAAGGCGAACACGCTAGCACGAGTTGCTCCAAGTACACAACACTGAGCGGTAGGCAACAGAGACTAAAGGAGTTGCAGCTATACTTAAGGTACTGTGGGGGACATGAGGCAGATGATTGCCAGATACATCTTGGGGAGTGCTATAACTGCCGGAAAAGTAAACATCATACTGCATTATGTCCTAGTAATTTAAGGGAACCCCAGGCTAGTAAGGACGTTTCACAGGGAGAGATAGAAAGTGAGTCCGAGCCTTAAGTGGTAGCCAATGTGATTAGTGTGGGTAAAGTCTCTAAATCCGGGTGAGAATTACAGAGGTGCTGCTCTACACAGGAGCACAAGTATCCATGATAACAGAGATGTTGATGGCTAAATTAAAGTTGAAGGCCACCGGCAAAGTTAGTATGGCATTGGGAGGGGTTATAAGTCAGGCCCTGCCCAAATCTTATGATGTTGTGGATGTCACTAAATTGGGTGGACATCACAGAAATATTACAGCCTTGGTAGTAAAGATGCTACCCAAGGCAATTACGGCCAGAGGCCTTGCTGCAGCAGCCAAGTGATTGAAAGACCATTGTGTAAAGCTGGCAGACCAGGGAATTAGCACTGACACAGTCAGAAATGTAGGTGTCCTGGTGGGGGCCGGCCAGCTAGATGACTTCCTGTCCACACGACGGACTGTTAAGGAAGGAATTGGTTTATATAGATCCCCAGTAGGATATATCATCGTTGGCAAGATTCCACCCGAATTCCCTGCAACACCAGAGAGGGGAGAAGCCGACACTGTGGTAGCTGGGAGAGTAGTGATAATGAGTGTTAGTACACAAGATGAACTGCCAGATTCATATTACAGAATGGACATAAATTCGTTAGAAAACATAAGGAAGATTTCATTAGAAATCTTCCTTATGAAGAAAGATTGAAGACCCTTAAATTACATTCACTTGTTAAACGAAGAATGAGGGGAGACATGATCGAAGTGTATAAGTGGAAGATGGGTATTAATAAAGGGGACATTAATAAGGTCTTGAGGATATCTCTCCAAGAGAGAACCCACAGCAATGGATTTAAATTAGACAAGTTTAGATTTAGAAAGAACATAGGAAAGTATTGGTTTGGAAATAGGGTAGTTGATGAGTGGAACAGTCTACCTAGTTGGGTTATTGAGGCTAAAACCTTGGGTAGTTTCAAATTTAGGTTGGATAAATGCATAAGTGAGAGGGATTGGATTTGAGTGGGACTTGCACATGGGTGGATAGAGTTATCAGAGCTTATTTCTTAGGTAGTTTTGATAATTTGGTTGGGTAAATGTTTTATTAGTGGGATGGATTGTAAAGGGCCTGCCTAGTATGGGCCAACAGGCCTGCTGCAGAGTTCCTCCTTTCTTATGTTCTTATGTTCTTATGCAAGCCAAACCAAGTAGGGAGTGGCGACCACTCAGCCACCTTTGGGAAATGCTTTTATAGGGTACCTAAAAAGGGAGATACTGTCATTAAACCCAAGGAACCTCATATCTGTGGGAAGAAAGGCTACCAGAGCATGTGGGCCACTGGGTGTGAAAGTACTGAGCCACTCAGACGAGGCTAGACATGCGAAAGGGAAGGGTGTTAAGACCACTGGAACTGACTAGTTTCCACCCCAGAGGTCCACGTGGTAGAAGCTGGACAGTTGAAGTTAGACAAGAGTCTGCTCAACGAGAGTGGACAGACGGCACTCATGTCCAGGGCCCACTGTGGGGCCTTGCAGAAGGTGAACTTGATGTAGACTTAGCATCTACCTTTGCCAGCGGGAGGATGTGGAAATTTATTTGGTCTCCCAAAAGAATTCCATGGATGGATGCACTGTATGAGCTTCAGGAGCCCCCATATCCACCCAGACAAACACTAGTTGGCAGAAGCAATGAGATTATACATACCAGTTGATAGATTTACCCTTCAAGGAAGGTTTAGGTAAGTTAATATAGTTAGTAACTAATATTAGAATTAGTGAGGTAACCTTAGATATTAATAATGTAGCCTTAGACCTTAACATAGGTAAGCTTAGGCCTTAATATAGGCGAATATTAGGTTATTTTAGCGCTGAAGAACTGGCAACCCCATGCTTGAATGGAAGTGGAAGTGGGTCAGAGGAGATGCTAACACCTCCTAAGACTAGACACCATGGAGATAACAAGGTCTCAGGAGCTACAGCTCAGAGCTCCACGTGACTTCAAAATACCAGCCTGAATTTCACCGAGAAGCTTCCTGAAGTGCCGCAGGCACCCTTTAGTAAGACAATCACCAACATTTTCCTGTATTTAGTTAGCCAACGATGTATGGGGGAGTGTGGGAAATTGAGCTTAGGGTCACAAGGCGGGCGAACGCCCACATACCAGTACGTTTGCGGGCATCTCCTCTTAAGTATTAGTCTAGAAGCTAGGGTCACTTACTGCATAAGTATTGCTTGGGAAATACCCATTGAAATCAGGGATCTTTAAGGTTCAGGCAGGGAAACTAATATCAACTGAATACTTGCAGGAATAAATCCTTCACTGCACGTGGTGTCTTGAAGGGAGGGACCAGAGTTATCTAGGTTTGCTTGAGTAGAATCAGGGGATTTCTAGTATTCTCTACCACCAAGTATGTCAGTCCTTTGTTCATGCATATAGCTTGGAATTTCTTGCAAGATCAGTTGCATATAGAAATGTGTCCTAAAAGCCACTTGTGAGACTGAGACGATTAATCTCAGGGTGTCTATGTCAACAGTACTTGCTAGGGTGAGCAGCTCACAAGGAGGCAGTCCAAACACAATTTCCACACTGGATGTGGGAATTTAAGATTACAGTCAAAGTGGAGACTTGAAAATTTGCCCTCAGTGTATCTTGTAATGGGGGAACCATTTATCGATATATTTACCTGAATGTATAATGCTCTGATTCCAAAAAGAATGAAGTAGGTTTTGTTTATATTGAGTGAGTCTGTTGGTTTTCATCCAGTTTGATATTTTTAGTAGCTCGCTGTTTACAGTGATACTAAGTGTAGCCGGGTTAGAGTGGGAGAAGACATAGGTGGTGTCATCTGTGAATAGAACTGGTTTAAAGAGTCGAGATGCATTTCGGAGGTCATTGATGTAAATAAGAAAGAGTAGATGACCTAGGACACTTCCCTGTGGCACTCCAACAACTACAAACTGAGTAGTGGAGGTCACGCCATTTGTGTATACGTACTGGTGTCTATCACTAAGGTAAGATTTTAGGTAATTAAGGGAGTGTCCTGTGACCCCATAATGTTCTAGTTCAGTGGTTCTCAACTCTTCTCAACCCATGGACCACCAACCCAATTGTAAAAATATCGTGGGCCATTTCATTTTTTGAGTAATGATATATAAAGGCAAAACGAAGACAACAGACAATTTGATTTGGAATATATTTTGTGGAAAATAATGTATTTTCCAGAAAAAATACAGTGTATTTTTTATGTAAATTAGTGTAACATACTGTATTTAATAAAAATTTATGTCATAAAAAATGGGAAGCCTGTGCCTGCACAGAAGAGACACTCGACATTGTTGTTTGAATTAGACACAAACGTTAGTGAATAATAGGAAGAGTTTTTCGTGCTCTAGAGGTAAAATTGGGCTGACACCTCTCAAATAGGAGGCAAAATTGTTGGATGTGCATTCCTGCATAACTTGAGATATCAGGCGACTGGACAAGACAGCTCCAGGAACCTCAGATAAGTCTTATGTTATAACTCTGGCCAGTGTTATTTTCATAGACAGTGAGGTTTTCTGAGTATGATACGCATTAATCTCCAGTCAAATTGGTGAGTGATTTTAAGATATTTTCCTTCTGTTACGTATATGTGTATATATATAATCATTTATTATTTTTAATATACAGTCCACAAACTTATATATTTACCAGAATTCTTGTTGATGCATCTTTCATTTGTAATTAATAGGTCTAGAGCAACTTGTGGATAAGACAGTTGTAGGTATCGAAGGGGGACATTTTTGTGACCTAGGTGTCCCAAATTCCTACTTGTCTATGTAACTGATAAATAATAATAATGATCTTGGTTATCATTTACTGTTATGTACATAATGAGCTGCATTCAGATAAATGTAATTTTCCACATTTAATTTGCCCGTTGGTCCTTCTTGAACCGGAGGTAATTAGTGAAGTCATTAATTAGTTAACTACTTAATAATTATATGTGAAATGACAGAAGGAGGTGGATGTTAAGTTCACAAATTTACTTAATGTGTAGTGGATTATAATTATTACAATATTAATTTGGATAAGCCAAGTCAAGTATGACTAAAGATTATATTAATGTGTATAATATTAATTTTGCTATGCCAAATTCTGGCAAGGATTTATATTAATTTGTATAATATTAATTTGATAAGACAATTCTGGCCAAGATTTATATCAGTGTATGGGTAATTACTAAGCTCAAGTGTAGTTAACATTATTAATGTGTATTTAAAATTTATATTATAATTTTCTTACATGTGTAATCACTAAGCTCAAGTGTAGCTAACAATATTAATGTGTATTTAAAATTTATATTATAATTTTCTTACATGTGTAATTACTAAGCTCAAGTGTAGCTAACATTATTAATGTGTATTTAAAATTTATATTATAATTTTCTTACACGTAATTGCAAAGCTCAAGTGTAGCTAGGATTTATTCAAAGGTAAGTTGTATCAGTGTTGTAAATTGTAATCAGTGATATTAATTAAGTTGAATTTAATACATTGCATCATGGCTGAAAATGAGGAAATTAATATAGAAGACAAACATATGGAATATAGAGCAAAGGTCCTAAATGCACTAGAAGATAAAAAGAATGCAGATGTAATATATACAGACTTTGCAAAAGCCTTCGACAAGTGTGACCATGGCGTAATAGCGCACAAAATGCGTGCTAAAGGGATAACAGGAAAAGTCGGTCGATGGATCTATAATTTCCTCACTAACAGAACACAGAGAGTAGTCGTCAACAGAGTAAAGTCCGAGGCAGCTACGGTGAAAAGCTCTGTTCCACAAGGCACAGTACTCGCTCCCATCTTGTTCCTCATCCTCATATCCGACATAGACAAGGATGTCAGCCACAGCACTGTGTCTTCCTTTGCAGATGACACCCGAATCTGCATGACAGTGTCTTCCATTGCAGACACTGCAAGGCTCCAGGCGGACATCAACCGAATCTTTCAGTGGGCTGCAGAAAACAATATGAAGTTCAACGATGAGAAATTTCAATTACTCAGATATGGTAAACACGAGGAAATTAAATCTTCATCAGAGTACAAAACAAATTCTGGCCACGAAATAGAGCGAAACACCAACGTCAAAGACCTGGGAGTGATCATGTCAGAGGATCTCACCTTCAAGGACCATAACATTGTATCAATCGCATCTGCTAGAAAAATGACAGGATGGATAATGAGAACCTTCAAAACTAGGGAGGCCAAGCCCATGATGACACTCTTCAGGTCACTTGTTCTATCTAGGCTGGAATATTGCTGCACACTAACAGCACCTTTCAAGGCAGGTGAAATTGCTGACCTAGAAAATGTACAGAGAACTTTCACGGCGCGCATAACGGAGATAAAACACCTCATTTACTGGGAGCGCTTGAGGTTCCTGAACCTGTATTCCCTGGAACGCAGGAGGGAGAGATACATGATTATATACACCTGGAAAATCCTAGAGGGACTAGTACCGAACTTGCACACGAAAATCACTCACTACGAAAGCAAAAGACTTGGCAGACGATGCAACATCCCCCCAATGAAAAGCAGGGGTGTCACTAGCACGTTAAGAGACCATACAATAAGTGTCAGGGGCCCGAGACTGTTCAACTGCCTCCCAGCACACATAAGGGGGATTACCAACAGACCCCTGGCAGTCTTCAAGCTGGCACTGGACAAGCACCTAAAGTCGGTTCCTGATCAGCCGGGCTGTGGCTCGTACGTTGGTTTGCGTACAGCCAGCAGCAACAGCCTGGTTGATCAGGCTCTGATCCACCAGGAGGCCTGGTCACAGACCGGGCTGCGGGGGTGTTGACCCCCGGAACTCTCTCTCCAGGTAAAGCTCTACAGGTAATGGTCATGTGATGAAATTTGAATCAAAAACTGTGCATTTAGATGCTTTGGGGAATAGATATGTTTCATACAAATTATATTACAACAAATATGAAGGAGATTTATTAGTAAACTGTGTAGATGAGACTGAAGTAGATCTTATGATTAATCAGCATTATGAATTAGAGGAAAATATTCTTTCTTGTAAAAGTCAGGCCTTGAATAAATTAAAATGTGTAAACCAGGCAGTTAATCAGTCTGCTCCAACAAATGATATGTCTTTGCCAAAACTCCCAGAATTATGTTTACCTGTATTTAATCCTGGAGAAAATTGGGAGGAATTTTGGTCAATTTTTAAAGCAGCTGTGCATGACAGGAGTGACCTAGCCTATGTAACTAAATTATTTTACCTCAAAGGACAGGTAAGAGGAGATGCTCACATACTCATACAAGACTTTCCCAATGTAGATGACTCTTACAAGGAAGCAGTTGACTTGTTGAAGATTACTTATGGTAATATAGAACAAAGTAGGTTGGATCTAGTGAATATCATTGTTAATTTAAAATCTCCAGATCACACTTACAAAGGTTTACAGCAGTTTAGAGTTAAACTGGAGAGCACTCTCAAAACTTTAAGTAATAAATATAATCTGAAGGAATCAGACTGGTTATTGAGTGTCATGGTGCAGAATAAATTAAGCTGTAAATCACTTGAATGACTCTCAAACAAATATCACAAAGGTTATTTTGGTCTGGAGGAAATAAGACTAAGTCTACAAGAATTAATTGTGCAGTTGCAGACCAGCCAACTAACTCATTTTAAAGATGCAACACATAATAACTCTAAGGTATCTGTCAAGTTTTACAAAGGAAAAAATTATCCCAATGGTAATAATAAAATTTCATTTCCTAAAAAGAGTTGCATAGGTGCATATCAAGTAGCAGGAATCAGAAATAATGATTCTCCACAAGGTAAAAAGAATAAGTACCCTCCTAAGAGTAGCCCAGTTAATAAGAAACCAGTCAAAGAAAAGAGAGATTGTCTTTTCTGCAAGGGTACTCATTTTTCTAAGAATTGCTGTGCATACAATTCATGGAATGATAAAGTTGAAAGATTGGAGGAACTTGACAGATGCATCAGGTGTTTGGGTAATCACAATGTAAAGGATTGTTATGCCAAATTAAACTTCTGTTATCAATGTCACAAAGGAAGACACCATATAGTCATGTGTAAAGGTCTATATGATAATGTTGATAATAATGATAATGTTGACAATCCTGACACAACAGTAGCTAATGTAAAAATTGCTGCTAATGTTAATAATGATGGTTTTGCTGAAGTAGCCTTACCTGTGTTACAGGTAAAAATTGATGATAAAAGGCATAAATCAAAAAATGTAACTGCATTATTAGACCAGGGATCCCAGCGTACTTTCATAAAACGTAAATGTCTTGATGGTATGAAAGTACTGATGGGAGATCCCACAACTCTAAAATTATCTGGTTTTCTCTCAGATAAAAGAGCTCAATTGTATGACACTGTTTATGTAACTATCAGGTTGGGCAATGAGAAAAAACGTGTTAATGCAATAATTGTAGATAGACTTCCAGAGAAAATATCTACAGTAGGGCTTAGTAAAGCTACAGAAATACTCTCACATAATGTAAATTTAGCACCTTCTGGTGTAAGTGATGATTCTGTAGGCCCAATAAATATTTTGATAGGTAGTGACTATTATGCCTCCTTTGTAAAGGGTATGGTAAAGAAATGTGGTGTCACCCTTTTGAAGACTGCAGGAGGCCATGTAATGTATGGTAGGATTCCTCGTAATAATAATTCATGACTAGAGGAAACTAAAAATACCATAACTGTGTGTCTTACTAATGAAATCGTATCTGAGTATAATTCTTCCATAGAGGATGGTGTTGAGCCAGTGCATAAATTGTGGGAATTAGACAGCATTGGAATAAATGTAAATGAAGAAAGTCCAGATGATTCTTTTACTCAGGAACAATACCTGAGAGATGTAAAATTTGAATCTGGACAATACTGGGTACGACTTCCGTGGAGACTGAACCATCCAGAATTACCCACTAATTACAGAATGGCATATGGACAATTGAAGGCTCAGCTCCGCGAACTGAGTAAGACACCAGAATTGTGACCGTCAATAATGATAAAATTACTGAACAATTAATTAATTAATTTTTGGAAGAGGTACCTCCTGAGCAAGCCAAAATTTATGGTCACTATTTGCCACATCACGGAGTGAAGAAGGATTCTAAGACCACTCCTTTGAGGATTGTGTTTAATTGTAGTGCCAGGAGTAACAAAAATGTACCTAGTTTAAATGACTGTTTGATGACAGGTCCATCGTTGACGGAAAAATTAGATCTCTTATTAAATTTCAGGATGAAGCATTATGCCTTTACGGCTGACATAAGTAAAGCTTTCCTAAGAGTGGGTTTACAAGAGGCTGACCGGGATTGTACCCACTTCTTATGGCCTGAGAACCCTAGTGACCCACCTAGCCCTCTGAAAACCTTTCGCTTTAGGAGCGTATTATTTGGTGCTACATCCAGTCCTTTCCTACTTCAAGCGATGATAAATGCACACCTTAAACGTATGGGAAGTCCATTGAGTAAAGTAATGAGCAAACAATTTTATGTGGACAATTTCCTGGGTGTGATGTCAACTGAAGAGGAACTGTTAATGGCTTATGGAGAGGCTAATAAAATAATGCAAAGTGCAAATATGCCTCTGAGGGAATGGAATAGTAATTCGTCCAAATTAAAGGACAAAATAAGTAAATATTACCCTGGAGATGAAGTGCCAAAATGTAGTAATGTACTGGGATTAACTTGGGATACTGAGAGAGATTTGTTAATGTTAAAACCTAATAATTACAGTATGCCCAATAAATTAACTAAGAGAGTTTTGCTTGCTGAAGTTTCCAAATGTTTTGATCCACTAGGTTTAGTGTCACCCCTTACTATAAGAGGGAAATTATTAATACAGGAAGCATGGAAACTTAAATGTGCTTGGGATGAAACTCTATCTGAGGAATTCATTAACAGGTGGGATGAATTAATTGGTGATTATGAGAAAATTCCAATGTTGGAGTTCCCACGCCAGGTGGCCAATCCAAATGGGAAAAATGTACTCCACATTTTTTGTGATGCTTCAAAATTGGCATATGGAGCAGTTGCTTACCTTCAATGTAATAGTGTTATTTCTCTTGTTATGTCTAAGGCTAAAGTGTCTCCAATTAAATCACATACCTTACCTCAGTTGAAATTAACAGCCATTTATGTAGGTGTCAAATTAGCTAATTATATAAGAAATAAGTTGCAGGAGATAAATATTAGCAACACTGTAATTCTCAGTAGTAGTAACCAGTTACCAGTAACCACTGTGCCAGTTGACTCACGACCAACCGTCTCTGCCTGAGTCACTGTCTATTCATATTGAGCTGACCTGACAGTATTCAAAGACCCTCTCACATATGGGTACGTGGGCGGCCGGTCAGTCAGTTATACGAGAGTGAGCGAGGAGGCAGGCCACGGCTGTAAAGGCGCAACCCACATTATCTGTAATTATACGTACTACCAGCCTACGTGAGTATTTCTTACCTAATCCACGTGTCGAACTCCCACATGATAAATGGTGGCAGCGGTGTGGAGCGTGGATTTACGTTTTTAAGGGTAATTCAAGACGTTAGAAGGCTGTTTGTGAGTAGCGGCAGGGTCAAAGGTGAACCGTCACCCACCAGCACTACCCTCACGCACCACCTCCAGCCTGCGAGCCTGTTGCAGCCGTTTCAAGCTTCCTGGCTTAGTTCGTGTGCTAATTGCTTCAATCTCCGAGGGGTTGACCCGGATTTTGCAATTAAGCCAGTCAGTAAGCCAGACTGTGGAAGTGAACGCCAGTCAGCCTATCATCCAGCCTGTCTCCTGTCATCCAACTGCTCCTCCGTGCTTTGTGCATCGTTACACGTCTTCCAGTCAGCCATTCTCGTGGGTTAAGCCAGTCAGCCAACCCAGCTTCTAACCCAGCTGAGAGAGAGAAGTAAGCCACGCAGTACGAAGTAAGCCAAGTTCCTCTGAAGTATTGTCTATATCGCTTTGTGCTCCCTATTGGATGCTAAGAGTGGATTTCACCATTCCTGTGGCATAGAGTGGCTTATCAAGCCACCTTCGTGGGTAGAGTGGGGTGCGTGGCAGTGCCCCAGCGAGAGTCTCACCCACCATACTCTCTCCCTCCACACACTATCCACCCACCACCAGACACCCACCTCATCTACCTGTGGTTGTTTGCACCCTTGTACCGGGTCCTACTACTGTTTTGGCTCACATAATTGGTCAAGAGATTGTAAGTGAGCGCCACCGATAAAATCCAATTATAAGAGTTCACCGAGAGAGCGCTTTCTTCCGACAACAGTGGGTGTAGGAGGCGTCAGTCAGTCACCGCGCAGGACAACCTATAACCTACCCTCATCACCAGTAATCACCCGACTACTACAGACTTCAGTGATACTTTAGAGACATTTTTCTAGCATTTAAAGACATTTGCGTGTGTGAGACATTTATAGTAAATTGCTTGTGTACTCAGTGTAAACGCAGTATTTCTTTGACTCATTATTTTTATAATATTTTTCAGTGTTTTCGCTTATCTTATATTTTTTTTATCTGTGTTTTTTTTTTCTTTATGCTACTCCTGTCTGTAGTAAGTATTATTGTGTAGTGTACCAGTCAGTCACTCTGTGTGAAGTGATTCATTTTTTTTTTATTGTGTATTCTTTCAGCATTGTATTCTCCAGTAATTGTCATTGTATTTCACGCAGTGATATTCACCCCAGTATACCAAATTATCCATTTATTTCTGTGTGTGTCTTTTTCGTATGCCAGCAGTGTCTCATTCCTCTAATTTTTTCGCAGACTGTGTACCATTATTTTTGCCAGCAAATTTTTGTCGTATCAGTCACAGCAAGATTTTGTTGTATTGTCGTATCAGTCACAGCAGGATTTTGTTGTAAGAATATATTATAATAATGAAGTGTGCCCCGCCACTGTAAGTGTTAATTTACCCGTTTTGTTCCTTTGTTTTATTTTATTCATATTTTTATATTTCTTTGAACAAATTCACTCTTGATGAAATTTTGATTACTTTTAACGTAAAGTGTTTTCTTTACTCTGCTTGAGTAAATTGTTTTGTCTAATTTACAATTAAGAGTTAAAGTGTTCAATCAGTTTTTTTCTTCATATTTTAATTTCATTATTTAACCTGAGTTTTTCCCAGTGACACTTTATTACTGCAGTGAATTATTTTGTTGCACTTGTTCTGCAGTGAATTATTTTGTTGCACTTGTTCTGCAGTGAATTATTTTGTTGCACTTGTTCTGCAGTGAATTATTTTCTTTTATTAATATTTTTATGAATTATATTTTAATCTCGTTTATGCATTCTTAGAAAATACTTAAATTTCCCAGTTAACAATTTAGTAATTTTATTTTATACTTTTCCATTGATTTAAAATTTAATTAATTAATTTCTTAGCAAGAGTAAAGACAGCTCATTTTGCATTTAATTCAGTCTCCAGTAATATTTTTACTTGTATATTTCAATGTAAATTTTTTCTTGACCTTGAGTTGTCCTTCCTCTTGCAGTGTATCTTAGACAATTTTTTTTTATTACTTCTGCAGAATTCGTTGCATATCTTTTATTTCAATTCTAGCATTTTATATCATTTTTATTGTTCATTATTTTTGCCTTATTTGTTCTTGTGCTATTTTGCCATTATGTCTCACATACCGTCAAGTGATACTTTAGTGAATGTCGACACTCCGACCTCTCAGGCTACTGCTGCTCCTGTCATCAGTCCTCACAGTTCCTTAGCGACTGACAGACCGACCCAGATACCGAGATACTATAGTTATACTCGTGATTCCCTTGATGCGTTACCTTTATTCAATGGCCATGTACATAGTCTTGAAGCATGGTTTGCAGCCATTCGTTCTCGTGCTAGTGCTCTAGTTGAAGGTCCTCCTTCAGAGGAAAGTCTTATCAGACTTGCTAAAGAAGCTCTTTATCGATCCCCTGCTGCTGTTCACGTCGTTGATCTCCTTGATATGCGAGACTTCAGGAATCTTACTAAGTGGTCACAATATGAGGAACTGATTCGTTCTTTCCTTGTCCCAGTAAAAACAGCTGATCCATATGTCGTTCTTAGGGAACTAGTGATTGCTACACCCATGAGTAATGAATCGTTGAGTGCATTTGCTGTTAGATTAGACAAACTTTTATCATCTTTTATCAATGCTGTCCAATCATCATCCTGCCAGCAATGGGTTAGCGGAACGAACCAATAAGAAAGTACTTGATGTCTTGAGAGCCACTATCAATCCCAACAGTGAAACTTGGGATGAAGTTATACCTGATGTGCAGTGTGCTATAAATTCTGCTTACAATGTTTCTATAGGTGACACTCCACATTATGCATTGTATGGTGTAGATAAACGTTTGCCTTATGAGTTGTTATATTCTAATCCGAAACCAAATTACAACCCTGATGATTTCATAGCAACTCGTACCAGCTTAGCTCAAAGTGTTTTTAGAAGAATCCGTGAAACACTTCATAAATCAACAGCAGAATTTACAAGAGTCGCAAACACTCGAGCAAAGCCATCCAAAATCAAAGTAGGTTCGAGAGTTATGCTGATTAACTTTAACAAAACGTCTGCAATGCCAAAGCTTGATCAAAAGTTTATTGGTCCTTATCGAGTAGTTGAACATATCACTGGTAATAAGTATAAGGTTAGAGAGATTAGTACTGGTCAGTATAAAGAATCGCATTTAGAACATATGAAGTTAGTATGTGATGATAATGATGTTCCAACCCAGACTAATGTGACAGACTCTGACAATCCTCCTGATCCTGTACTCTCTTCCTCTGATACTCAGTCAGACGATCAACCTGAATGTCGTTATTCCCTACGTACACGACAGGTATTGAGAAATCCTCAAGTATCATTTGTAACTTCCAATTCAGATTTGCCTCAAATACAGCATGAGTTAGCCAATGCTACAGAGTTTGATCCTCCCAGAGATGACACCCATTCTGCATATGTCAATCTCACCCTAGCAGAGTTGGGGTTAAATGTAAATAACCTGTATAGATGAATAATTACAGTATCAACTTATCAGTATTCAGGAATTTTTTTTTTGTGTTCATGTTCTCTCCGCGTTCTGAGAGTTAACAGTCTAGATTTGAGTGCACCGAATCTGCCTTTCTGTTAAACACTCTTTCTTTGTATATATTCCTTCCTCAGAATCCGTAGATCACATGAATACAGATCGATCGATCAAAAAAAATTTTTTTTTTATCACTTGTATGAGTTCGTTGTTCATTTGTTGAGTTTTAAGTTGTACTATAGTATACCTTGTATTGCATTACAGTTTCAGTTACGTAAGCTTCCATTCCAATGTTCTACTTATGTATGTTATAATGTTTAATTGTTGTGTACTTTGACATTGTATAGAATCAGCCCAAGCCGTATACATGCCATCTCTAGTTTGTATTAGTTGTATGTCGGGACGACATACATTAGCGTCGCCGAGCTCTCAGTAGTAGTAACCAGTTACCAGTAACCACTGTGCCAGTTGACTCACGACCAACCGTCTCTGCCTGAGTCACTGTCTATTCATATTGAGCTGACCTGACAGTATTCAAAGACCCTCTCACATATGGGTACGTGGGCAGCCGGTCAGTCAGTTATACGAGAGTGAGCGAGGAGGCAGGCCACGGCTGTAAGGGCGCAACCCACATTATCTGTAATTATACGTACTACCAGCCTACGTGAGTATTTCTTACCTAATCCACGTGTCGAACTCCCACATGATATAATTTGGTCTGATAATGAGGTATCCTTACAATGGATTCGTAATGGAAACAGTAAAATTGTGTGCGTACAAAACAGAGTCACTGAAATTAATTAGATGCAAGAGAAGTATAATAGTTTGGGTCAGCATATATTAGCATTTAATCATATACCTGGTGAGGAGAATCCAGCTGATTTCTTGTCTCGAAGTTTACCTTATGCTAAATTTGTAAATGCTGCATCATGGTTTAAAGGACCGAGTTGGTTGGTAAATAAAGCTAATTGGCCTGTACAAAAGGTGTATATTGCTCCTGTTGAAATTACTGTGACCACCGCTCTAATATTTTGTCCTTCCTTAGCCATTGATATAAATAGGTATTCTTCTTTACCCAAACTAATCAATGTAACTAAGTTGGTGTTTAAATTTTTAAACAAGATGAATATTTCATTTAAGTTTTCACATCCTCTTGAATATTGGATAAAGAGGGTACAGGAGGAAATCTATGGAAGTGAGATTAAATTGATGATGGAAAGAAAAATTGTGAAAGGTTCCATAATAGAGAAATTGGGGCTGTATTTAGAGAACAATGTAATTAGGTGCAGAGGTAGGTTACAAAATGCTGAATTGGGTGATTATGCTAAATACCCTATCTTACTGCCCAAAACTCATCATCTAACAAATTTAATTGTTCTAAATGCCCATAAAAATGTAATGCATGGTGGGGTACAAGATGCCTTAAATTGTATTAGGGAAACTTTCTGGATTCCACAAGGACAGCAAAGTGTAAAATGGGTGATTAAATCTTGTGTAATATGTCGCTGTGTGGATGCCAGATCCTATATGTACCCAGGTCCTCCACCACTGCCAAAGGAGCATGTACAATTAGTGAAACCATTTGATGTAACAGGTGTAGACTGTAGTGGTCCAATAATTTTAACAGGTACTTCAGATGGTGTTCCACTGAAAGTGTATGTTTGTTTGTTCACCTGTATGGCTACTAGGGCAATTCATTTAGAAGTGGCACAGGACTTGTCTGCAGAACAGTTTATACAGCTGTTTTGAAAATTTGCAGCTAGGAGATCCTGTCCGAGATTGAAGATTTCGGATAATGCCACAAATTTTGTAGCAGGTGATCAACATTTAATAGAGTTAAATAATAGTAATGATGTTCAATCTCTGTTAACCCAGCGAGGGTGTACCTGGAAATTTATTACTCCTAGAGCCCCTTGGCAGGGGGGGGGGCTGTACGAAAGACTTATAGGCACAGTGAAACGGTGTCTCCGTAAAGTACTACACCGGAAGAAAATTAATTTGGAAGAATTCCGTGCAGTGTTAGTGGAGGCGGAAAATCGTATAAATAATAGGCCTCTCTCGTACATGAGTGATACACCTGATGCAGATGTATTAACACCTTCTCACCTAATATGTGGAAGGATATTGGAAGCTGCCCCTGTCTATAGGGATAATCTGGAAGAAAGTGATGAAGATTACAATGATGCGGCAGTGTTGTGTGATAAATTTAAAATGTTAAATAAAGTAATTGATCATTGATCTAATGTGTGGCATAAGGAATATCTTCTTACACTACGTGAACACTTTTATGGTGTGACTGAGGCAGTAAATCGACAGAACATTCAACCAGGTGACATTGTGTTGATTGATACTGAACAATATCGAACATTATGGTCTCTGGGCAAAGTGTTGACATTGTACCCAGATGCTCAAGGTGTTGTCAGGAATGTCAAATTGTTGTGTCATGGCCAGGAAAGTTTACGCACAATTAATAAATTGATTCCCTTGGAATTAAATGGTGTTCAATCAAACGTAAATGAAAATCTGAGGGAAAGTGACACGAGTGATATGGAAGATAACGCTGACCAAGTGATGCTGGAAGATGAAATCGTAGTAACACCTACTAGGAGAACAGCCACTCAAGCCAGAACTGGCTGGAATCGTCTCCTAAAGGAAGGAGTAATTTGAGTCGTTTAGCAATGAACTCCGGTCAGCCACAGTGTGGAAAATAATGTATTTTCCAGAAAAAATACAGTGTATTTTTTATGTAAATTAGTGTAACATACTGTATTAATAAAAATTTATGTCATAAAAAAATGGGAAGCCTGCGGCTGCACAGAAGGGACACTCGCCATTGTTGTTTGAATAATGGGAAGAGTTTTTGTACTCTAGAGGTAAAATTGGGCTGACACCTCTCAAATAGGAGGCAAAATTGTTGGATGTGCATTCCTGCATAACTTGAGATATCAGGCGACTGAACAAGACAGCTCCAGGAACCTCAGATAAGTCTTATGTTATAACTCTGGCCAGTGTTATTTTCATAGACAGACATTGAGGTTTTCTGAGTATGATACACATTAATCTCCAGTCAAATTGGTGAGTGATTTCAAGATATTCTCCTTCTGTTATGTATATGTGTATATATATATATATAATCATTTATTATTTTTAATATACAGTCCACAAACTTATATATTTACCAGAATTCTTGTTGATGCATCTTTCATTTGTAATTAATAGGTCTAGAGCAACTTGTGGATAAGACAGTGGTAGGTATCGAAGGGGGACATTTTTGTGACCTAGGTGTCCCAAATTCCTACTTGTCTATGTAACTGATAAATAATAATTATCTTGGTTATCATTTACTGTTAAGTACATAATGAGTTACATTCAGATAAATGTAATTTTCCACATATTTCTTATAAACAGAAGTTCGAGAAGTTATATAAAATAATAGATAATTAACATTTTGGTCAGAACTATATTTCATATAGCTCGTATTAATAATCTTCTAAACCTGCCAGTGTACCCGACATATAATATAGTGATACCATCCACCTAGTGACATCATATAGAAACCTCTACAATGTTGCCGTAGCTAAAAACCAGTAACAAATAGGTACTTATTGTGATGAGTGACGTATACAGTTTGTGGTAATACACTAAACCTGTAGTTAGCAGCGGTCGCAATATACACAACGAAAATCAAATATTCCTCCAGTAATCTTGATCTTCAGAAGTCACTGCTGCTCCAACACGCAAGTTATACTTTTTGTATCAAACTGAACACATATTACTCTGTTAAATATTTTTCCAGTAGTCCTTTTCATGAGCTAATCCAAAATCACCTACTGGATACGTCCAAAATAAGTGATCCACTAATCTGGATTCGTCCGAATTTGCCCGGATTTCTCCTAGAAATAAGTGAACCAACGACCGGATTCAAACGGATTCATTGCAAACAAGGTTTCCTCTGACCGGATCCTTAAGCTGACGGGCTTTTACGCGCCCTATCAAACACCCAAACAGTAACTACAACAAATAGATACAATACAAATAGACGGATCTACTTTTAAAGTGGGTATTAGTACAGAGTATACAGTGGTCCACTAACCGGATTCGTCCGGATTCGTCTGGGTTCGTCAAAGAAATAAGTGGATTCAAACAAATTCGTTGGAAATAAGGTAGCCCCTGACCAGATTCAAAAGTTGATGGGTTTTTATGCACCCTAGGGGTATTTGCACATGTATGTGTATATGTTGTTTAGTTAGTTTAATATGTTTATTATGCACCCCATACCCATCCTGTGGGCGGTAGTCAAAAGATTACAGAGGTACATAATTGGTCCAGGGACTGGACTCCAAAGTTTTGATAGCTGAGCAAGTTACAGAGGTAATGAACTCACAATTTACAAAGGTAATGAACTCACAATTTACAAAGGTAATGAACTCACAATTTACAAAGGTAATGAACTCACAATTTACAAAGGTAATGAACTCACAATTTACAAAGGTAATGAACTCCAGGTAAGTCTGGTCACAATCATGACAAGTTACAAAGGTATTTACAGATTACAGAGGTACGTAATGGGTCCAGGGACTGGGCCCCCAAAGTTTTGATAGCTGAACTAGGTACAAAGGTAATGAGCTCACAAGTTACAAAGGTAATGAATTCTGTAGAATGGTTACTTACGTTTATACTTTGGCTACAATCATGAACAAATTATAGAGTAATGAGCAATTCACACTTCCACACCCGGTCACAACTGTAATGAGTTATTGGTGCAAATATTGATTGTTGAGTCACACACACCACACACACACACACACACACACACACACACACACACACACACACACACACACACACACTTTAGTTTAATATCTTTATGCACCCCATACCCATCCTGTGGGCGGTAGTCAAAAGATTACAAAGGTACATAATGGGTCCAGTGACTGGACCCCAAAGTTATGATAGCTGAACTAGTTACAAAGGTAATGAACTCCAGGTAGATCTGGTCACTAATCATGGCAAGTTACAGAGGTAATGAATCAGCTTCACTCCTATACATGGTTACAGTCATGAACAAATTACAAAGTAATGAACCACTGATACGTCCACACCTGGTCACAATTGTAATGAGTTATAAATACAAATATTAAGTGGATCATACACCCACACTAGCGCGCGCGCGCACATACACACACGAGGGCGCACGCACGGACATGTGCACACGAGCGTACAAATATATGCATACACACAAGGACGCACACCCACACACACACACCCACACACACACACACCAACACCCACACACACACACCCTCACACACACCCACACACACACCCTCACACACACCCACACACACATACACACACACACACACACACACACCCACACACGCACACACGCACACACACACCCACACACGCACACACACACACACACACACACACACACACACACGCACACACACACACACCCTCACACACACCCGCACACACACCCTCACACACACCCACACACACGCACGCACACACACACACACACACACACACACACACACACACACACACACACACACACCCCCACACACACCCCACACCACACACACACACACACACACACACACACACACACACACACACACACACACACACACACACACACACACACACACATGCACACATGCACACATGTGGTAATGCTTTATTTACAGCTAGCAAAGTCAGGGTATTTCTCCAGAATGGTCTGCAATATACCACTGTGGATAAAATACTTAGCCATTTCTTGAACACTTCTGAGTGAGTTGTTTCTAAATTCATTAATTTTATCACACTCCAGTACATAATGACGCAATGTGTGACAATAGTCCATCTGGCAAAGTTTACATTTCGTTTGGTCTACATCTGGTGGTGGTGATTTAACCTGCCAAAGATACTTGTAACCCAGCCGGAGCCGGGCAGTAGTGACATCCAAGAGTCTGCTTATCTTGTTGGATGCACCATAGACATGTGGCTCCTCCTGCATGATGGAATGATGATAGATGGACTGACTTGTGTCAATCTCCCTAAGTCTTAAGTCAATAAAGTTCATTTGAAGTTCTTTTCGTATTATTGTTCTCAAACTGCTAACTGACAACCCAAGATTGTAATCTACCCCCTCTTTGAAAGCATACAGCTTAGCCAATTTATCAGTTCTATCATGCATCTGAAGACCAATGTGAGATGGAATCCACAGCATGTGCACTCTGACTCCACTGTCCACAATCTTACCATATCTATGTCTGGCTTCTGACAAAAGCATGCCACAATTTATACTTAATGAGTTGAGAGCATTTATGGATGACAGAGAATCAGTTACAATTAAAGTGTCAACCTTAGATACATGGACACATTTGAGTGCAAGGAGTATGGCAAACAGTTCTGTTTGAAGGGTAGAGGCCCAGTTATTGATGCGTGCTCCAATTTCTTTATGAGAGCCATCACTCTGTGTGACAACAGCAGCACTACCAGCTGCACCAGTGGACTGGTGAACAGAACCATCGACGTAAATAATTTGTGAAAGATTGTTCTGTGTGACTAAGTTATCAATACAGCTTAAGGCATCATGTTTGGCTTCAAGACGAAGCTTTGGTTGTGATTTAAGAAGAGTTTTGGGGGGAAATGGAGGAATGGTAGTTTGGAATGGGGTAATATCCCATGGAGCAGGGAAATGTCTCTGTTGTCCAACTTGATATAGATCATGTAGCTGGTTCATGCGGAGGTCGGTTCCAGTTTTTTCGATCCATCTGGAAGGATGTTCACCAGTGCTGAGGAAAGTTTGGAGGGCTTCTGTGCAGGGGTTTGAATGGGCTAGCCTAAGCATATTGACCCCAATAAGGATATTTCTTTCAGTAACACGATCTCTAATGCTTGGAATATTAAGTTCTTTCCGCATATTTAAAATTTTGGCAGTACGAGGGCATCCTAGGATGATCCTCATTGCTTCGTTTTGCAGTTTTTCCAGCCCTCCAAGCTTCCAGTCAGACACGAGTGCAAGTAGTGGCGCTGCATAATCAACCAATGATCTAATATAAGCAAGATACATCATTTTCACAATTTTAACATTAGCACCATACCTGGGATGAAAACCTGCCACAACTCTAAGTGCTCTCAGCCTTTCTTTGTATTGGCGACAAAGTCTCGTTACAACAGGTCCAAGTAGTGGAACCTCAAAGCCTAGATACCTGTATCTGCTTACATATTCTAGAAGAGACCCATCATGCAACTGGATCTGACGAACTGTGCCTCTCTGCCGAGGAGGACGCCTGTTGAGTATCTTTGTTTTATCCCCTGAGATTATTAACCCCAGGTCCTGACACGAGGCTAAAACATGATTAAGAATGTTTTGGGTGTTGGAGAATCCGGTAGTGTGAATCATTATGTCATCAGCAAAACTAACCATATAATGATGGGGCTGGCTAGGCATGGCATTAAGTAAGGCATTAATCAAAATGTTGAAAAGGGTGGGACTAAGCACACCTCTCTGTGGGGTTCCTAATTCAAAATCTTTAGTTACACTTCTATGTCCCTGGAACAACACAGACGACTTTCTGTTGGACAGGTAACCTTTAATCCAGCGGAGAAGCCATCCTCCAACATCCATTCTGGCAAGTTCACTAATGATTACATGTCTGTTGGCTACATCAAAAGCGGATTTAAGGTCAAGGAACGTAGTGTATGAGCTGTCAGTGTGCAGAGTGAGAAAGGTGGTAATGCAATGATGCACACTCCTTCCATGCATGAAGCCATGCAACCGGGGTGACAAGAATTCCTTAATTCTGTGCATAAGACGATTAAGAATCATCCTTTCAAATGTTTTACACAAGCAGCTAGTAAGGGATATTGGGCGAAATGAGTTTTGTTGATTGGGCTTTGGAATGGGAATAATGAGGCTATTGGTCCATGATTTAGGGAGCTCCCCAGTGACATAACTCATGTTATATAATTCAAGTAAAGGATTACCTGGTACTCGACACAGCAATCTGAGTATGTTGTAAGTAATACCATCCTCACCAGGCGACGTGGAGTTGCCCTTAGTTAGTGCTGCATCAAGTTCATAATTAGTGAAAGGAATGTTGCAGTCATCTGCCTTGCTGAGCATAAAGCAAACAAGTCTCTCCCTTGCATGTGTGTATGTATAAACATCTATATAATATGTATGTATATATAAAATCTTTTAAATGAAAGCCTATCCTCTCCAGCCAAATCGGAAGAACTGTTAATGACAACTAAATACTTCGAGAAATTATAGACTAGCTAGCTAGGAGAGTTGTCAGATGTTGTAAGATGACCACCACCATGATGATCTGTGTAGTCTGCAGAAAGGGTAAGGGACGAAAACAGGCCTGGATTGCTTGCCATCTCTGTGGTCAATGGTCCCATGGTATATGCAGGGATTTTTAACCAGTGACCACACTTGACATTAACACAGAGAGATGTTTGTGAGTCTGCCCAAACGAGATACACCTTTTTGAGGAAATTACATCTATATTAAAAGACAAGAACACTAATAAAAGATCCTTCTTTAAAGACATGTCAGCATGGTATGACAACGGGAAAAATAAGATGGGTGGTAGGGACGGGGCTGTCTTGGATGATAGTGCTCCTGAGGGTGCTAGTGTTGTCCTGGAGGACAGTGCTCCTGAGGGTGCTAGTGTTGTCCTGGAGGACAGTGCTCCTGAGGGTGCTAGTGTTGTCCTGGAGGACAGTGCTCCTGAGGGTGCTAGTGTTGTCCTGGAGGACAGTGCTCCTGAGGGTGCTAGTGTTGTCCTGGAGGACAGTGCTCCTGAGGGTGCTAGTGTTGTCCTGGAGGACAGTGCTCCTGAGGGTGCTAGTGTTGTCCTGGAGGACAGTGCTCCTGAGGGTGCTAGTGTTGTCCTGGAGGACAGTGCTCCTGAGGGTGCTAGTGTTGTCCTGGAGGACAGTGCTCCTGAGGGTGCTAGTGTTGTCCTGGAGGACAGTGCTCCTGAGGGTGCTAGTGTTGTCCTGGAGGACAGTGCTCCTGAGGGTGCTAGTGTTGTCCTGGAGGACAGTGCTCCTGAGGGTGCTAGTGTTGTCCTGGAGGACAGTGCTCCTGAGGGTGCTAGTGTTGTCCTGGAGGACAGTGCTCCTGAGGGTGCTAGTGTTGTCCTGGAGGACAGTGCTCCTGAGGGTGCTAGTGTTGTCCTGGAGGACAGTGCTCCTGAGGGTGCTAGTGTTGTCCTGGAGGACAGTGCTCCTGAGGGTGCTAGTGTTGTCCTGGAGGACAGTGCTCCTGAGGGTGCTAGTGTTGTCCTGGAGGACAGTGCTCCTGAGGGTGCTAGTGTTGTCCTGGAGGACAGTGCTCCTGAGGGTGCTAGTGTTGTCCTGGAGGACAGTGCTCCTGAGGGTGCTAGTGTTGTCCTGGAGGACAGTGCTCCTGAGGGTGCTAGTGTTGTCCTGGAGGACAGTGCTCCTGAGGGTGCTAGTGTTGTCCTGGAGGACAGTGCTCCTGAGGGTGCTAGTGTTGTCCTGGAGGACAGTGCTCCTGAGGGTGCTAGTGTTGTCCTGGAGGACAGTGCTCCTGAGGGTGCTAGTGTTGTCCTGGAGGACAGTGCTCCTGAGGGTGCTAGTGTTGTCCTGGAGGACAGTGAACCAAAACGAGACATTGGCCCTGGTGATGAAACAAGTAAAGACAATGCTATTCAATTCACAGAGGTACAAAATAGATACTGCTGGAGATGGAACAAAAGGGGATGATGTCTCAGGGAATAATTTACCTGGAGAGAATTCTGGGGGTCAACGCCCCCGCGGCCCGGTCTGTGACCAGGCCTCATGGTGGATCAGGGCTTGATCAACCAGGCTGTTACTGCTGCATGCACGCAATCCAACGTACGAACCACAGCCCAGTTGGTCAGGTACCGACTTTAGGTGCTTGTCCAGTGTCTGCTTGAAGACAGCCAGGGGTAAGTTTATTCAGATAAACACAGATACAGTTACATAGATTATCATACATAGCAGCATATGTGTAAAGTACCTAGGATAACAGAAAAAAAATCAGAGTGACTTATTTCCATTGGGATCTTTTTACCTTATTATTATAATATAAAGGTTATAATATCTTATTATTCAATAATGGAGATAACATCTTATTATCGTACTATTAAGACTATCTACTACACGAGGGTCAATAAGCCTATCTACAGTACGAGGGTCATTACTAGGAATAAGGTAAAATTACACGTGTGTTGGCCAAGAAAATAAAAAATAATTCCCCTGCCTTTCTGTAGCTTCATTCATCAGACACCTTTTGGCACTCTTCTTGAACTGGTTCATTGTGGAAAATGCTGTATATATTTTCCAGAAATTCAGTATTTATATGTAAATAGATGCCATACTGTATTTAATAAAATTTGTCAGAAAATGGGAAACTGAGCCTGGGGAGAAGGGTGAGTCGCCATTTTGTTTGAATGGAGTAAGACGTTAATTAAGAATGTGAAGAATTTTCGTGCTCTAGAGGTTAAAATTGGGCTGACACCTCTCAAATAGGAGGCGAAATTGTTGGATGTGCATTCCTGCATAACTTGAGATATCAGGCGACAGGACAGGACAACTCCAGGAACCTCAGATAAGCTGTCTAAATTATGTTTAATTTCTGGCCAGTAAATTTTTCATAAATGTAGGCAAAAGGGGAGGTCCTGTACATGACACATTAATCTCCAGTCAAATTGGTGAGTGATATTAAGATATATTTTCCTTCTGTTATGTAATTGTGTATATATATAACCATTTATTTTTAATATACAGTCCACAAAATTTATATATTTACCAGTATTCCTGGTTATACATATCTCATTGGTAATTAATAGGTCCAGAGCAACTTGTGGATATGACAGTAGTAGGTATCGAAGGGGGACATTTTTTGCGACCTATGTGTCCCAAACTCCTACTTGTCTAACTGATAAATAATAATTATCTGTTCATTTACTGTTATGTATATAATGATACATTAAGATAAATGCAATTTTCCACATTTAAGTTATGACTGGCTTTGACATGTGCGGGCAGTCTATTCCATTCCTTTATTGCTGTACAATAAAATGTGTTTGAAGCCTGGCCACTGACTGTGGGTACTACAAAGTTGTGCTCTCTCCCCCTAGTACTATAATTGCTTTGGTTCCCAACCTTGACAAAATTGGCAGCAAGATATTCTGGACACTGTGAGCAATTTTATAAACATGATTTAGCTTCGGTTGTTTTACTCTGTCTTCAACATTCAGCATATCCAACTGCTGTAATTCATCTTGGCCTACGTGCTCTCTTGGACCCAGGTCTAGGATGAATCTTACCATTTTGGTCTGGGTGATTTGCAGCCTATCTTTCAGCTTTTTTGTCAAGGCAGAGTACCATAAGAGCAAGCGTAATCCATATGACACTGTATAAGGGCTAGACATAGGGTCCTGAGAGCCTCAGTAGGTAGACACTGTGCTTGTCTATAGAGGAATTTCAGTCTGGCATTTGCTTTCTTTACTACACTGTTCCCTATCAATTCTCCTGACATGCATGGGTCAAAGGGGATTCCCAGATATTTTACTGATGAAACTGAAGTGATGGGCTCCCCATTACACTGGACATTAAAATTATTTACCCTTCTCAGTTTATGTTTCGTGCCAAAGAGAATGGCTTCAGTTTTCACGAGGTGTAATGATAGTTTGTTGTCTACTAACCATTTGCTGCAGGACTCCAGTTCCAGTGTTAATACATTAGCTATATCTTGTGGGTCTTTACCTGACACTAACAGAGCACTATCATCTGCATACAGTAGGAGTTTGCACTTGACATTGATAGGTATGTCGTTAACATAGCATAGGAATAATAAGGGACCCAGAATACTACCTTGGGGAACTCCACATGCTATCGGCAGGGGTTCTAATTCCGTTTTGTTGATTTTGACAAATTTTCTCCTGTTGCTAAGGTAGGACTTAAACCAGTCTACAGAACCTATGCCGTTAGCTTGAAGTTTCTTACATAATATATTGTGGTTGACAGTACCGAAGGCCTTTTGCAGGTCTAAGGTTACCATACCTATGAGGTTCCCCCATTGACATTTCAGTTCTCAAGTAATCCATCAGATTATTTAGGGAGGTGTCGGTTGAATAAGATCTTCTAAAGCTTGATTGATAGCTATGGAAAATGTTATTGTCATTAAGGTACTTAACTACTTGGCAGTACACCACCCTCTCGAAAATATTGGATATTATACTGAGTATACTAACAGGCCTCTAGTTGCTTACATCAGACCTACTATTTTTCTTGAAGAGAGGAGTAACTCTGGCCTCCTTGAACCCCTCCGGTACGGTATTAGTGGTGATGGACAAATTTACATGTGAGCAATAGGGACTGACAACTCAGAAGCACCATCTTTTAGGAACTTAGACGGGATGTTATCAGGGCCTGTGCTCTTAGTTGGGTTTAACCTGCTTAGTTCTTTCTGAATAAAGTCATGAGATACACTTACTAGTTGACAACTGTTGGGGGTTACACCTTTATTGGTATAGTATGTTTGAAACTTATCTGAGTCTGTGTTAAAGGTATTTGATGCAGCTGGTAGTTTACTTACTAGTGTTGATGCAACAGATGTGTAGTAGGAATTAAAACAATTTGCCACCTTAGATGTTTCGTGGCATACCCCGTTATCGACAGTGAGTACTATGTTAGACCTATCTACTGGTTTATGACTATACCCCAACTGTTTTAGTTGTTGCCAGAGCTTTTTGGGGTTATGCTTATACTCTTCAATGTTTGAGTAATAGTGCTTTGCCTTTGCTCCTTTTATAAGTTTCTGTACTCTGTTCCTCACCTCTGGAATTCATTTAGTGCTGCAATATCCTGTCTGTTTTAAATCTTTTTGGCAGCTGATCTCTGAATTTCATATTATCTAATATCTCAGTAGTCATCCAGGGTTCAGTTCTTCGTTTAATCCTAATCTCTTTAACTGGTGCAATATTATCAAGGATGGTAGTGAACATTGTTTTGAAATTTTCCCAGGCATCATTCACATCCGTGCAACTTTGCTCGGCCGGCATTGGTGGAGTGTGGACATATCTTCCGAAGGCTCCTCAGTTATTTGTTTGTGGTGTAGGCCCTGTTTAGGCTCTGCTTCACCGTCTTTCTTTTCTTGTGTGCTTGTGTTGTCATTGTTTTCTCCATCAGGCGGTGTCGTGTGGTCTATTTATGGGGGGTTCGACTGAGATGTCATTCGCCCCCATAGGGAGGACCCCCCTCCGGTCCCTACTCAGTTGACAACTGTTTCATTAAAGCCGGACCAATATATGGCTAGTGTGACCCCTACTGGGATAAACAAACGGGCCCTTGAGGTTGATGACAGTGCCAGGCCCCTGTTTAGCTCAAAACGCCAACCCACCACTTGTCCAGACTATGCTCCTTCTTGTCAAATTACTTCAGATGGGATGGTGGTTCTTGTGCGTCCTAAGGATGGCGGTACACCCTTCACCAATCCACGGGACGTCACTAACGCTGGTAGGCACCATCGTAAGTCTTTTCTGGCTAGAAACTTGCCACTAAATGCCATTCATGTCCTGGGTAGGTGGAATGTTGTCTGCTGGGAGGTCCACTCCTCAATCCTCACTGCCGGTTGTTGTTACGGCAGGATTGAACTGATTTCTGCATCCCTCTCAGATGAGGAGATCCCCTCTGAATTGGTTTACAGCGGGGGTGACGACTTAGGTTTGCAGAAGGTTTGGAGCCTCTCGAATCACCCTGAAGTGGGAATCGCCCTGCCCCATCTCGTATGGTTCGTGTATGTTTCTCCGGTGCTCTCCCGAGTTTTGTGACTTTTGGCAATCTAAGGTTTCCTGTTCTTCCTTATATTTTTCTTTTACTCCGGTGTCGGAAATGTTTCCTTTTTGGGCATGGAGAGTTATTTTACCGTGGTAAGGTAAGATGTGCGAACTGCAGCAGGTTTCACCCGGTTGTTAAAGATGGCATTACCTGTACCCGCCCAGCTTCATGTTACTTCTGTAAAGGGAACCACAAGGTTACATCCTGGTCTTGCCCAGCATATCACCAGGCTCTTGATTTGGCAAACTCAGCCAGAGCCCAGTCTCTTTCGCTCAATGACTGTAACTCCTGCTTGTGGTCCGTAAAGCTAGTCACAGTCTGTCAGCCCCTGCCTCCTTCGCCTCCAGTGCCCCCCACTAAGGGAGTCTCCCCAACACCAACACGGCCAGGGCACCTGTACTCCACAGCTGTGAGGGCTAATATCCCTGTTACAAATCGGGTTGGGGCTCTTGCGTACCTCTCTCTCCATTTAGAGGATTCCCCATCCCCGGGGCAACATCAACTCAGGGTGTCCTCAGACCTGGCTTCCATTGCAGAAGTTATTGCACATGCCCCTCCTCGTCCACAACACACATCTTCCCATCAAGGTGGGGCAGTTTCCAAATCGACTGGATGCTCAGTACCCCACCCAGTTCAGGTGGACATCATACCCGACCTGGAGCCTCCCGTCTCAGCCGACTCCCCCCCCCCCCAATTCTCCTCAACCCCAGCCTCGGTCTGTCTCTATTCCAGGACCCTTCGTGTCTGAAGGTCCTGCTTTTTCACTCTTGCCTGCCTGGGCTTTATTCCTTCATCCTGTTCTTCAGGTGGAGGAGGTGCTACATTCCTACCTCTTTTGTGACTGCATGTTTCTCGGTTCTCCCTCGCCTTATTGGGCTGCTTAGTTCACACATGTGAATCATTCTCACTCCTCTGTTTTTCTTCTTTGGGGAAGCTTCCGGACCTTCAGAGGTATCTGGCTGAGGTACACCCACTGGTGGTGGGTCTCTCTGAGACATGGTTACGCCCTCAACATTCTCTTCGGATGCCTGGTTTTACCATTTACCATAGGGATCGCCTCGCAGGAAGTGGGAAGCGGTGGTGGCCTAGCTCTTCTTGTATGCAACCGGCTCCAGAGTACAACCCTCTCTCTCCAAGCCTATGAGAGTGGAGTGTTGGAAACTGGCTGTGAGAGTTGCCTTGGGCACTCAGTGGTGCAACATACTCCTGATCTATAATCTGGGCAGGTCGATTACACAAAGTGAATTTACCTATTACTTTGGGCAACTTCGTGGTTCCACACTTGTGATAGGAGACTTTAACGCAAGGCACCAGTTTTGGGAGCCATCCATTTCTTTGGGATCGGTGAATCCCACAGGTAGGGACCTGTTCCAAACCCTCCTCGCATCTCACCTTTCGTTGCTTACACCACCAGGTTTGGAGACTAGAGTGGATCCTTATACCAGGTGAGTTTCTACCCTGGACCTCGTTCTTGGGTGTGGGTTTTTTACTACAACTGCTGTTACTGTAGGTCTCTTCATGGAGAGTAATAATCTTCCAGTCCTTACTTCTACAAATGAAGCCTTAGCAGTGCTAGTGACGGCAGTTCGTTCATGGTGGAAAACCACCCAGGCTGGTTGGACAAACTATAACCAGGTCCTCGCTGATTACAGCCTGCCTCAGGACCCCTTGCTGGACGAGGCTGTCACGTCTCTTCCAGGGGCCATGCTTGAGGCGGGCTCGCATTCATTCTGTCTCTCTGGGAGCTTCTCCTGTTCACGGATCCAGGTTCCATGGTGGAATGATGAGTCTTTCTGAGCAGTGAAGGCGCATTGGACAGCGTGGGCATGGTGGCGGTGCCAACCCTCTCGGACTCAGCAGTTGGCTTACTGAAGGGCAGATGCTCTTTGTCGGTGAACCCTCCTCCAAGTGAAATGTGCATCCTGGGCTTTATTCTGTTCTCTTTCTTTTTGCACCTCTGCCAGTCAGGCGTGGGGTTTTTTCCACTCCATATTGGGATCACGTTCTGTAAGTACTTTTCCCCTGCTGGGGGAAGGAGCGGCTCCACTCTTACCCCAGGACAAGGCTGAGTCATTTGCAAATTTCTTCGGTCCTATGTTTTCTCTTCCTCCTCCTACTCTACCCTCTAAGGTGATCAAATGGGGCCCTTTGCCACCTGCTGTACCTGAGGTTCAATGCCAGGTGCTGGCGTCTTCCTTTAGTTCCCATGAACTGCAGCGGGCACTTTCCCAACTTTCTTCCTGCTCTTCTCCAGGGGAGGATAACTTATCTTATTCATTCATACTACATCTACCTCCCTCCTGTACAGAAGCTGGAGGTTTTCAATACCAGCTGGTCTATGGGTGTCTTCCCTCATGTGTGGAAGTGCTCTCTTCTGACTCCAATTCTAAAGCCGGGCAAGGATGATACCCAACCGAGCTTTTACCATCCCATTGCTTTACTGCCCTGCTTGGGTAAGGTGCTGGAACAACTGATGGCTACCCGTCTCTCTTGGTGGACTGACGAACATGGCCTCCTGCCTGATAACCAGAGTGGCTTCCGAGAAGGTCGATCCACCCTCGACCCTTTGTTTCAATTTACACAACTCGTGCACACTTCATTTGAATGCCGGGAGTTCCTTTTGGCTGCATTTTTGGGTCTACACAGAGCATTTGACTCTGCATCACACACGGCAATTGTTTTCAAGCTGGCCCACATGGGGCTGACAGGAGCTCCCCTCTGCTGGATGTGCAACTTTTTGCAAAGGAGGACCTTTCGTGTTGCAGTGGGTGGTGCTTTGTCCTCACCCCGTCCTGTATCCTGGGGAGTGCCCCAGGGATCTGTTCTTAGCCCACTCCTTTTCTCTGTCTTATTGTCGGATCTCCCTTCCATCAAGGGAGTGCATACCCTGGTATATGCAGATGAAATTGGCCCTTATGTGCAGTGCCCCTGCTTTACTGACAGCATAGGAAACACTTCAACGTGCCCTGCAATGCATAACATCATGGACCACCACCTGGGGTTTGAAGGTTAGTGACACTAAGTCCAAGCTCTTATGCTTTACTAGATGCCTACTCCCCACTCTTCCATCAGTCTCATTGAATCAGACGCCAGTCCCTTTGGTCTCCTCTCATCGTTGGTTGGGAGTCACCTTAGACATGGAAGAAACACATAGAGGCCCTCCACCTCTCGTGTGCACATCGCACTGCACTTATGCGCCAGATCTCTGGCACCAAGTGGGGGCGGATCGAGACCTCTTTAGGTTCTATACAGCTATGGTTTGCAGCAAGCTCACTTATGTGAGTGAGGTGTATGGCTCGGCTTCTTTCCCCTCTCTTCATCGCTTAGACATTCTCCAGAATTCAGCCATCCGTAATATTCTGGGGGCATTCCCCTCTACCCCCATCGCAGCGTTGGAGGCAGAGTAGGGGATAGTCCCTCTCTCGTCGGTGAGGACAGCGAGGAACTGTTTACGACTCCATCATATGGCCTCTCTGCCTTGTACTCACCCCTGCCGCCTCTCTCCACATATGTGGGAGACAGCCTCTGTCCCCCCACGTTTGGTTCAGCCTTCCTTTGTAGCCAGGGCCCAGCATTCCCTAACCTGCCTTACACTTCCTGTGCTTGTGATGACTCCCTCCCCTCTCCACTCTCCGGTCCCCCCCCCCATGGCTGGATCTGACGCGATACATTCACCTGGATTGGCACTACAGGAACAGGGAACTCCCTCAGTTAGTTGCCTTTCTATTTGAAGAGTTTCACTCTGTTACATATGGCTCTTCATTCTCCTTCTACATGGATGGCTCAGCACGGACCTCCCCCTCTTCCACACTCTCTGCGGCCTTCTTCGCTAATCTCTCCCTGTGTCAAACCTGGAGGTTGGACCCTGCTCATTCTGTTCTGGCAGGGGAGCTCTTTGCCATTAACCAGGCTCTGGCTTTTGTCCTATATCACATTCCTCCACAACCATTGGTTCTCTTCTCTGATTCCCAATCCTCCCTGGCACTTTTGTGCTCTGCCCGTCCACGGTCACTGTGCGTCCTCGTTCGTCGGACACAATCTCTCCTCCTGCGCTTCTTGCAGAGCCTAGGTTGGAGCATCTCCCTTCAGTGGGTACCCGCCCATGTTGGAATCTGGGGCAATGAAGTGGCAGATCAGGCAACCTCCCTCGTGCACACACTTCCTACTATTACCCCTCTTGCCCTGGGCCACAATGATTTCACAAGGGCTGTTTGGAAGGGAATCCACCATCAGTTGCAAGAGGGCCTGGCACATTCCCTCTCTTCTTCTGCGTTGGGCTCTGTCCGAACTTTTAATGGCCCCTTCCCTTGGGCTCGTCATCCCAACCGCTCGGTGGACATTGCACTGACTCACCTTTGACTCGGGCACTCACGACTGGCAGCTCATCTGTACCGTCTTTGGATGACTGACTCTCCATACTGCCCGTGGTGTCCCTCACAGCCTGAGATGGTGGAACACTTCTTGCTTTGGTGCCCATGTTATCATTCTGCATGGACTACTCTCTCTGTGGCCTTGCGCATGCTTGGGGTGCACACTTTCACTCTACCTGTCCTTCTCAATGGGGAGGGGTTTTGCCCTCTGGACCATCAGGATATATTGGCCTGTACCTGCTCCTTTCTGCTGGCTTCAGGGCGTATCAGGGACATATGGTACACAGTTATTAGTCAAAACATTCTTCCACTTTGGTCGAAGTCCCCTCTCCTAGCACTGGACGGCCGGGCTCGATACGGCGTATGCTGTTAGTGGCCCTGAAACCCAATAGAAGAAGAAGATCTGTGCAACTTGTTATCACTGTCCAGTCACAATTGTGTAGCCTATTTACCAGTGTTTCTTTACTATAGTTTCTAGTTGACCTCATTTTTATTGTCCTGTGTAGGCTTATCCTATCCCTAGTGATTTTCCTGGTGCAGTAAATGATGACATGATCACTAAGGCCTCTGGCAATGACGCCTGACTGACTAATGTTCTCAGAGCGCTTACAAAATATGTGGTCAGTTAGGGTGGCTGAGAACTGGGTTGGTGTATTAATTAGTTGAGTGTAACTAATTAAACCTAGAATTTGCTTATGCCTTTTGCATGGCCCGTTATTTTGCTACTGAAAACAGATACTGAAGTCTCCCAGCATTACTGTCCCGCAATTGTTTTCAAGTCTGGACAAGACTCTGGAAAAGTCTTTTAAGAACTGGCACCTGGGTGGGGGGGGCGGTAACTAGTTCCTACTAAGATGGGTTTGGTTTTGGGAAGCAGCACTGTAAACCATAGAATCTCCAGTTTATTGTTATTTAAATCAGGTCTTGGGTTATAGGCTAAGTCATTTCTAATGTAGGCACATACCCCACCACCCTTTCTGTTCCTATCTGAGCGTTTTATATTGTAGCCTTCTATTCTGACCTCATCGTCAGTCACCATATCATCCAACTATGATTCAGAGATGGTTATAACTGCTGCCCTAGTTCTGTTAGCTAGAATCCTAATCACTGCCAATTTTGGAAGAAGTGATCTTGCATTGACATGAATAAAGTGAAGGCCTGTTTTCATAAAACAATTATAATCATCAATATATGGCAATGGGTAATTTGTATTAAAATTAGGTAAATCAGTGTCATCATTGCTAAAGGGTAACTGTGCCAAAGTGCATTTGTTACACACAAAATGAATTCTGGCACCATTACTATAATTGTACATGCATAAAGGATCATTATGACAACGAAATATGGATCCCAGGTTATAACCTATTCCGTTGTGACATTATTATTATTATAATCAAGGGGAAGCACTAAACCCGGAGGATTATACAGCGCCTGGGGGGGGATGTGGAAGGCATTCAGGCTTAATTCGGGGAACTGGAGCACAGATCCAATTCCCTAAATCAAGAGCCCCTCACCAACATCAAGGAACCTTCCTTGAGGGGTTCCGTTGTGACAGACTAAACAGACAACGGGGGGGGGTTGGCCTGTATGTCACAGAGTCGCTCATTTGCACAGAACTACTAAACACCTCAAATGATGTAGTTGAAATTTCGGCGGTAAAGATCGAAAACCAAAACCTTGTCATTGTGGTAGTATACAAGCCTCCGGATGCAACTTCCCAGCAATTCTAGGAGCAGCTTGAAAAAAAAATTTACCACTGTCTGGAAAATCTCCCAACTCTTGCCCCAAACATCTTACTACTAGGAGATTTCAACCTGAGACACCTAAAATGGAGGAGTATAGCAAACAATGGAGGCAGCTCAGATGAAAATTCACATAAACACGAACTATTAAATCTCTGCAACAAATTCACCTTAGACCAGCAAATAGTAGAGTTGATTGAAGAATAGTGTTCTTTGAAGAATGTCGCACTACACTCTGTTGGATTGCAACACTCGTTGTTACACTGTTCATCAATAACTGTTCACACCATATCACTAAAGAAGCTGATCACACTTCTCTGTAAGTTGTTATCGTGTTTTGTGAAACACTTTGTTCACACTAATGCACAGATCAGTGTTCTTTGTTGGTTATCCTGGCATCAGTGTGACTCCCAGTAGGGTGAAAAGTAATCTGACCTCACAGCGTCCTACGCCGCTCCAATGCTCCTAGAACATAAAGGAAAAGCTGACCTAGTACTTTTTGCTTCCTTGCCAAATTTCCTCCATGAAGCAAAGCAGAATGCTTGATTCTTAAGCATAGACAACAATGTCCACTATCTTTACCATGGTATTAAAGTGGGAGCAGGATTTTCCTTAATTGTCCTGCTAAGGTAAGAGATGGACTGTCTTTTATTAAACTACACTTTGCAACACTGGACTGGACTGGACTGGACAAGCACCTAAAGTCAGTTCTGGATCAGCCGGGCTGTGGCTCGTATGTTGGTTTGCGTGCAGCCAGCAGCAACAGCCTGGTTGATCAGGCTCTGATCCACCAGGAGGCCTGGTCTCAGACCGGGCCGCGGGGGCGTTGACCCCCGGAACTCTCTCCAGGTAAACTCCAGGTAAACTCTTGCAAGGAGCGGTGGTCGCTTGACCACGCCACATACTTGTACTGCATCTGGGATCAATTACTTGCTGTAGCAGTAAACAAGATACTTGCCCCTTCTGAGAGGGCTGGGCCCCTCAGGGCTGAAAGGGGCTGAAAGGGGCTGAAGGGGGCTGATACCCCCTTCCTGGAGAAAATTTCTCTACACTGGGGGGCGGCAGAGGTTCTCTGCAGGTGAACTATTCATCACTTAACATTAATTTGATTTTCTCACTCGTCACCACTGCTGCTTGTCTTTTCTGAACAGCTTTAGTCTGTGTGGTTTCTGTAGAATCAATGATTTTGTTTTCAACACTGTAATTCTAACGGCACTAGTTTATTTATTGTCCGCTTATTCACTACACCTTTGCTCAAAACATCAACTGTCCTGATGATTCCATTTGCATGAGGATATATGGTCACAATTTTTCCAAGTGGCCATTGGGACCTCGGACCATCATTGCCAATAATCACTGTCACCAGTTCTTAAGGACTTATGATTTTCAATGAGGTGAGATAGTCTTCTCGCCAAATTTTCTCCATGTTCAATCACTTTATTAAGGTGTTTGAATTTACGTCTGAGTTGCTCAGGTTCGAAATAAGTAGGATCCTCTATGATTTCTTTATCATTCATGGGAGGAACAGGTTCGAGCCTTCTGCCATGGAGTAAATGAGATGGACTTAACACTTCTAAATTGTCCAGATCACCGGTAACATAAGTTAGACGTCTGTTGTTGACTCTATTTTCTATTTCAGTCACAACTGTAAGGAATTCTTCTAAGTCGATTCTCTGAGGATGAAGAGTCTTCCTTAAACAACGTTTTACAATGCCGATCATTCTTTCATAAAATCCGCCATGCCATGGAGATTTAGGAGGAATGTATCTCCAACGACAACTGCGTTAATTCAGCATCTGTTGTACTTCTGGTTGATCAAAGATCTTGCTTATATAAGCAGCACCAGCAACAAAGTTCGTTGCATTGTCTGAAATCATCAGTCTGGGACATGCCCTTCTAGCTGCAAACCTTCTGAATAATTTGATAAAGGTTTCAGCAGACATGTCAGTGGCTACTTCTGGATGTACTGCTCTAGTTGTAGCACAAGTGAACAAACAGATGTACACCTTGATTCAAATTCAATTCAAATTCAAAGTTTATTCTCTATAAAGATTACAATGTTGAATTTACAGAATTTGGTTGTTGTGTGGTTTACATGTAGTTAAATAATGATTACAGAGTGTACCACTAGAACGCCTAGCATGGCTAGGCATTTCGGGCAGACTTAGTTTAATTCTTTATTTTAAAATATTACAAATTATGAGGTAAGTTGGTATTATGGCTAAGTGACTAAATACTAGTTTGTGAGTTTAGCAATGTGAATGCTTTTGTTTTGGCACAGTACATAGTTTCAGTATTGGAGTATCATAGGATTCATTATTTTAAGATTGAGATTAATATTTCTGTTTATGGTCAAATGGGTGAGTGAGTGTAAGTGTGAACCACCAGGTGGTATTCGTGTAGTTAGTTGATGGGGTTTATCAGGGAGATAAGATGTTTTCTAATGGTAGTTTTGAAGGTGATGAATGTGTCTGCAGTTCTAGAGTTCTCAGGTAGGGTGTTCCAGATTTTAGGGCCTTTGACATACATTGAATTTTTGTAAAGGTTTAGTCGGACATGGGGAATGTCGTAGAGATGTTTGTGTCTGGTGTTATGCCTGTGGGTTCTGTCACAACTATCAAGAAAGCATTTTAGGTCAAGGTTGATATTGGAGTTTAAGGTCCTGTAGATGTAGATTGCACAGTAGTAAGTGTGGATGTACTGAACAGGGAGTAAGTTTAGATCTATGAAGACTGGGGGGTGTGTTGCCAGGGATGGGATTTAGTGATTATTCTTACTGCAGCTTTTTGTTGGGTTATTATTGGCTTTAGGTGTACTGCTGCAGTTGATCCCCAAGCACAAATAGCATAGGTGAGGTATGGATAAATAAGTGAGTGGTATAGTGTGAGAAGGGCATTTTGCGGCACGTAGTATCATATCTTGGAGAGGATCCCAACTGTTTTGGATACTTTTTTGGTTATGTGTTGGATATGGGTGCTGAAATTCAGGTTGTTGTCAAGGTATAGGCCTAGGAATTTGCCCTCATTATGTCTGGTAATTAGAGTGTTGTCGATCTTAATGTTAATTTGTGCATCTCCTGCTCTGCTACCAAACATAATATAGTAGGTTTTGTCAGTGTTAAGTGTAAGTTTATTGGCTGTCATCCAAGTCGATATTTTGATCAGCTCCTCGTTAACAATGGTGTTGAGGGTGGCAAGATTAGGGTGAGAGATGACATAAGTCGTGTCGTCAGCAAAGAGAATGGGTTTCAGGTGTTGGGATAAGAACATAAGAACATAAGAACGAAGGAACTCTGCAGAAGGCCTACTGGCCCATGCGAGGCAGGTCCAAGTCTCCTACCGGCTTAAGCCAATGCACCCAACCTAGTCAGGTCAGGTCACATTGACTTAAGGGAGGAACACGGCAACCGACCTGTTAGCACAAGCTATCAGGTCTAACTCACACCCACCCACATCTACTCATGTATTTATCCAACCTATTTTTAAAGCTACACAACGTTCTGGCCTCTATAACGGTACTTGGGAGTTTGTTCCACTCATCCACAACTCTATTACCAAACCAGTACTTTCCTATATCCTTCCTGAATCTGAATTTTTCCAACTTAAAACCATTGCTGCGAGTCCTGTCTAGGCTAGATATTTTCAGCACACTATTTACATCCCCTTTATTTATTCCTGTCTTCCATTTATACACCTCAATCATATCCCCCCTAATTCTACGTCTTTCTAGAGAGTGCAGTTTCAGGGCCCTTAGTCTATCCTCATAGGGAAGGTTTCTGATACATGGGATCATCTTTGTCATCCTCCTTTGTACATTTTCCAGAGAATTTATATCCATTCTGTAATACGGTGACCAAAACTGTGCAGCATAATCTAAATGAGGCCTAACCAAGGATGTATAGAGTTGAAGAACAACCTGAGGACTCCTATTATTTATGCTTCTTGATATGAAGCCAAGGATTCTATTAGCTTTATTGCGAACACTTATGCACTGTTGTCTTGGTTTCAGATTACTGCTAACCAGAACTCCTAAATCTTTTTCGCAATCCGTAATATTAAGATCTACATTATTTAGTTTATATGTGGCATGGTTATTGTCCTGTCCAACATTTAGAACTTTGCATTTGTCTATATTAAACTGCATCTGCCACTTCTCCGACCACTGCATCAGTCTATTCAAATCTTCCTGGAGTGCTCGAATGTCCTCGTCAGAATGAATTCGACGGCCTATTTTGGTGTCATCGGCAAACTTGCCGATGTCGCTCTTTATGCCCTCATCTATGTCGTTTATGTAGATTGTGAACAGCAGGGGGCCCAACACTGACCCCTGTGGAACACCGCTCGTGACGCTTCCCCACTCTGATTTCTCCCCATTTATGCAAACTCTCTGCTGCCTATTTGTCAACCATGCCTCTATCCAGGAAAAAATTTCTCCTCCTATTCCATGTGCTTTAATTTTCCTCAATAGTCTCTGATGTGGGACCCTGTCAAAAGCCTTACTGAAGTCCATATACACAATATCATATTCATTACCATGATCTACCTCCTCAAATACCTTAGTGAAAAAAGTTAATAAATTCGTAAGGCAGGAACGCCCCTTTGTAAAACCATGCTGAGATTCGTTGATTAATTTATGCTTTTCAAGATGGCTACGAACTGCCTCGGCAATTATTGATTCCATAAATTTTCCCACTATGGAGGTTAGGCTTATTGGTCTATAGTTCGAAGCTAAAGACCTGTCACCTGTTTTGAAAATGGTATCACATTTGCCATTTTCCACTTATCTGGCACCATGCCAGTTTGTAGTGATATGTTGAAAAGATTAGCCAAAGGTGTGCTAAGCTCCTCTTTAAATTCCTTTAGAACCCTTGCATACAGTTCATCAGGGCCTGGGGATTTGTTAGGTTTTAATTTATCTATTTGCCTAAGGACCATGTCACTTGTGACCCTAATAGTGCACAGTTTATTATCGTCCTGTTCTACATAATTTATCATTACTGGAATATCGCTGGTATCCTCCTGTGTAAAAACTGAGAGGAAGTATGTGTTAAAAATTCTACACATTTCCTTATCACTGTCAGTGAGCTGACCCGAGGAACTTTTGAGTGGGCCTATCTTGTCCCTGATCTTACTTCTGTATACCTGAAAGAATCCTTTTGGGTTAGTCTTCGATTCTTTTGCAACTTTAACCTCATAATCTCTTTTTGCTTTTCTAATTCCCTTTTTTATTTCTCTCTTTAACTGAATATATCGATTTCTTAATTGCCCCTCTCCTCTTTTGATTTGCCTATATATGCCTCTCTTTTGACCAATCAGATATTTTAATCTATTGTTCATCCATTTAGGATCATTTTTGTTTGATCTGATTTCCCTATTTGGAACATAATTTGACTGAGCAGCTAGAACTATGCCCTGGAAAGCATCATATCGGCAACCATCACCACCTACCTGACCCTTAGTCAGGTCATTCCAGTTCAGCCCACCTAAGTAATTTTTCAGTCCTATGAAATCAGCCAAGCGAAAGTCAGGGACGGAGACTTGATTGCCATTATTAGGGGAATTCCATGATATATTAAAACTGAGTGATTTGTGATCACTCTCCCCAAGCTCATCATTAACCTCAAGATTATTAATTAGTGTTTCCCTACTGGCAAGAACCAAGTCAAGGAGGTTATTTCCCCTAGTTGGCTCTGTCACAAACTGTTTTAAAAAACAATCCTGGATCGTATCAAGAAAGTCACCCGACTCTAAATTTCCTGTCAAATTGCTCCAGTCAATCTGTCTATAGTTGAAATCTCCCATTAGTACAACATTTTCGTATGTAGATGCCTTACGAATTTCGTCCCATAGAAGTTTACTGCACTCCCTATCAAGATTTGGGGCCCTGTAAATCACACCCAAAATTAGTTTTTCTCGGCCCTCGAGAAGCTGTAACCAAACAGATTCAGTGGCTGACGCTTCTAATTTAATATCTTGTCTAACACAACAATTTAAATTGTCTCTGACATACATCGCTACTCCACCACCTTTCCTGTTGACCCTGTCAGTGTGGAATAATTTATAGCCTTGTATGTGACATTCAGAGGGCATCTCTCTATCTTTCAGATTGAGCCAGGTCTCTGTTATAGCAATAATATCTATGTTTCCTGCACTTGCAATTAATCTTAGCTCATCTATCTTATTTCTAACACTCCTGCTATTAGTATAGTAAACCTTAAGGGAGCTAGTCCCTTGCTGCCCTCTGCTGTCCCCCTTTCTTTGCTGACCTGTTCTATTGTCTTTATTTATAACTTCATGCTGAATGCCTTTTATACATTTACTGTTTCCAACCCTAGTGTTGCAACCTGCTTGTTTCCCACACACACCCATACCTCTATCTTCCATCAGTTTAAAATCATAGGCATTTCACCAATGGCCTTCTCAATCGAGTCTGCAAGTGCTACCACCCCTGACCCAGAGAGATGTACCCCATCCCTTGCATACATATCATGTTTGCCATAAAAGTTGTTCCAGTTGTCAATGAATGGGATTACAAGTTCCTTGCAGTATCTGTCTAGCCAGCAATTTACACCAATTGCCCTAGACAACCATTCATTTCCTACTCCCCTTCTAGGCAAGATGCTACATATGATTGGGATCCCTCCCTTAGACTTAATGAAATCTATAGCTGACCTGTACTTATCTAGCAGCTCTTCTCTCCTACCCTTCCCAATATCATTTCCACCAGCACTGAGACAGATAATGGGCTTGTTCCCATTACCTGACATGATATTATCCAGCCTGTTGACAATGTCCCCAACACCAGCTCCAGGGAAGCACACTCTATCTCTCATCTTCTTATTCCTATTACAAAAAGCACGGTCAATATATCTTACCTGAGAGTCACCAACCACAAGAATGCGCTTACCTTCATTAGCAGGGGCAGTAGTACCCTTACCTTCACTGGCCACTGAAGTACATTCATCCTGGAGAACAGAGAAGCGATTTCCTACCTTCAGATCTTCACTCTTAACTTTCCTTATTCTGATGCGCCTCCCATTACTGTGAACAACTCGCCACTTGTAGCAGGTGCTGGGCTGCACCTCACTGCTGGTAGCCGTTGCTACCTCCCCAACTACAGCCTCCTTACAGCGAGAGACAGACTGCACCTCACTGCTAGAAGTCTCATTCCCCACAACTCCAGCCACCTCACACTCTCTCCCAGACCCATTGAGGTGGACCTTCAGCCTCCTAATCTCCTCCTGGAGAAGCAAGACCTCCTCCTTCAACTCTCCAACCTCAGTTTTTAAAACACTGCAGAAGCAAGCCATGCTTTGTAACCAAGGACACTTCCCTGCGGAACTCCAGTATCAAGTGGCCGTGTTGTTGATGTTGTGTCTTTAATGGTAACATACTGATACCTATTAGTAAGGTAAGATTTGAAATAAGCAAGCGCATGGCCTCTTATACCGTAATGGTCAAGTTTGTTGAGTAGGATGTCGTGGTCTACTGTGTCAAAAGCTTTTCTTAGGTCAATAAAAATTCCTAGTGGATATTCCTTATTTTCCAATCCTGTGTAAAGCAGATCTAGCATTTTTATGATTGCATCATTAGTGCTTTTATTTTTCCTAAATCCAAATTGGCAGGGGTTGAGTATGTTTTGTGCTGTTATAAATGAATATAGTCTCCTGTGCACGAGTTTCTCAAAGATTTTGGATAGCAATGGTAAGTTTGATATTGGCCTATAGTTGTTTAAGTCTGTAGGGTCACCACCTTTATGTATTGGTGTAACCCTTGCCATCTTGAGTAGTTTCGGGAAGGTGCTAGTTTCTAGTGACTTGTTAAAAAGTAATGAAATAGCATGTGAAAGGATATGGGCCGCTCGCTTGTACAGTAATGGTGGGACATTAGACAGATTCCCTGAGTTGTTTTTAAGTGACTTTATAATCTCGGTGACTTCCGAGGGCTCAGTTGGTGCAAGATAGAAGGAATTTGGGAAATTCCCATCTAGGTAGTCCCCGGCATGAGCATTAGTATGTGGGATTTTATTGGCGAGATTAGATCCTATGGTTGAGAAGAAGTCATTTATCTTGTTAGCTGTGCCAGTGGGATATAGTGGTGTTTCATTAGGTTTAGTTAGGACAATATTCTTGGTTTTTTTCAGTTTGTGGGTCCCTAGAATCTGAGAGAGTGTTTTCCAGGTCTTTTTTATATCTCCTCTAGTGTCTGTGAATCTACTGGAGTAGTATAGTTGTTTGGCTTTCTTTATTACTTTGGTGAGAACTGATGAATAGTGTTTAAGAATATCTTTGTGTATTAAGCCCTGTCTATATTGCTTTTCATATTGGTGTTTCTTGTCAATGGATTTCAGAATGGTGCTGGTTAGCCATGGGCAATCAAGCCGTTTGTTTGTGATCTGTTTCGTTTTTATAGGACAATGTTTGTTGTATAGTCTAAGTAATTTAAGAAAAATGTCTGTCCAGTCATCAATACCATTGGCCTTGGAGAATTCTGTAGGCCAGTCAACAATCTCTAGGTCAGTTGTGAACTTCCTTATTGAGGCCTCGTCATGGAGTCTAAATGAGACTTTGTTGTATTCAAGTGGTGGTTTATTAATGTTTGTCAGGAGGAAGGTAGGGTAGTGGTCTGTAGTGCTATCTGTGATTATCCCTGATTTAAGGGGGGCTAGTATATTGGTCCATATGTGGTCTATTATGGTTGCACTTGTCTCAGTGAGCCTGGATGGTTTAGTTATTGTTGGTATGAGAAGTGTGTTGTTCATATTGTTGATGAAATCAGTTACAGGTTGATCATCTAGTAAGCTATGGTTGATGTTGAAGTCTCCAGCTAAGAGAAGGTGGTGCTTATTCATTTGTCTGTTTGTTATTAGTGACTTTAATTTCTCACTGAAATTTGGGATGTTTGTGTGAGGTATCCGGTAAATGACACCGATTGTTATAGGTGTCTTAAGGTTTTTTACAGTAAAATTAGCAAAAATGTATTCCTCATATTCATCACTAAAGCAAGTGGTGCTAATACAAGATAATTGGTTAGAGTAATAGATTGCAATACCAATTTTGTCAACTGTTTTGGTTAAAATTATTGGTCCAGTGTAATCTACACCTGTCAAGTCAAATGGAGTGACATGACAAACTCTTTCAGAGGGATATGGAGGTGGACCTGGATACTGACATACTCACATATCGTAGTGACGACAAGTAATACAGTCCTTTATTTGTTTTTTCACACTTTGTCTACCTTGAGGTATCCAGTAGGATTGTCGTATATGAGTTAGTTTAATATCTTTATTATGCACCCCATACCCATCCTGTGGGCGGTAGTCAAAAGATTACAAAGGTACATAATGGGTCCAGGGACTGGACCCTAAAGTCATGATAGCTGAACTAGTTACAAAGGCAATGAACTCCAGGTAGATCTGGTCACAGTCCTGGAAAATTACAAAGGTAATGAATCAGCCTCACTCCTATACATGGTTACAGCCATGAACAAATTACAAAGTGTATGACAAAGTGTGTCATTCTGTCCCATACCATAGTCCAACAGAATTTCCAGACATGTGGCAATGACATTCTTGAACAGCTGGAACTCCAAGATCTCCCAATTCTCAAGGTAGACACTTATGTTCTTCCTGCCGGCAAGCGGAGACGATACCCTTGCAATGTGGCTCGTTTAACTTTTGACAGCCGTGAACTCCCATCCTCTGTTTATGTAGCAGGACATCGGTTACAAGTTTGAAAGGTGATCCCTACACCGCAACAGTGTAGAAATTGCTGGCAATTTGGCCACCCAGATCTATAGCCAAATGCCCAGTCTGTGGTGCCGATGACCATTCTAATACGTCCTGCAGTCGACCTCCCTCTTACCTTGTCATGAGGCTCACCCTTCATACTCTCGCCGTTGCCAGATCTACTTGAATGAGCGGGAAATTCGTTGCCTCAAAGAGGCAGAAGGTCTCCCTTATGGTATGGCGGTTTCTCATCTCCGCCTCCAAGGGAGACTACCCCGTGTTTCTTATTCTCGTGTTTCAAAACGTTCCCCCACTTCTGGGGTCCCATCTTCTACAGCCTCCTCTACAGTTGCCAGTCCCATAGTCACTCCTGTATCTAATTCTTTTGCTGTCCTGGGCTCAGACATCCCTACTTCAACACCTCAGTCTGTTCTCACTTCTTGTTCTCCCTCACAAACCCCGGTATCAACAAGACCTCGTACGACACCTCCTCCCAATCATCCCTCTACTTCTCAGAAGTCCAAAAAATCTCCTTTAACCCCTCCTTCCCTTCATCCACCTCCACACTTTACCTTCCCGGTCTCTGTACCTGGGTCTTCCCCTTTCACTGGCTCGGTTATAAGTGTGGAGGTTCATCCTCTCCTTGTACTGTGCCTTCCTTCCCTGTCCCCTCCCAAGTTTCTTCCTCTTCTGCCACCTCCCAGGTTTCTGCCTCTTCTGTCCCCTCCCACACTTCTCCAGTTCCCTCCACCCTTTCGCCCCCCCCTACCTTGATACAGTCCATTACAGTTCCGATCTTTACTCAAACTCCTCCTCCTTCCATCTCCAATATTGTCTCCCATACAACGTCTCTAAACTCCAAAACACTTGAAGCAATCTCTGAATATATTGCAGAGACCAAACCATCAATGGACACTGATCCACCCTCTGTTCCTTCTCTTTCCTCTTCTCCATCTGCAAAACTCCTTTCTTCACAGCACACCATTACCTGGAGAGAGTTTCGGGGGTCAACGCCCCCGCGGCCCGGTCTGTGACCAGGCCTCCTGGTGGATCAGCGCCTGATCAACCAGGCTGTTGCTGCTGGCTGCACGCAAACCAACGTACGAGCCACAGCCCGGCTGATCAGGAACTGACTTTAGGTGCTTGTCCAGTGCCAGCTTGAAGACTGCCAGGGGTCTGTTGGTAATCCCCCTTATGTGTGCTGGGAGGCAGTTGAACAGTCTCGGGCCCCTGACACTTATTGTATGGTCTCTTAACGTGCTAGTGACACCCCTGCTTTTCATTGGGGGGATGGTGCATCGTCTGCCAAGTCTTTTGCTTTCGTAGTGAGTGATTTTCGTGTGCAAGTTCGGTACTAGTCCCTCTAGGATTTTCCAGGTGTATATAATCATGTATCTCTCCCTCCTGCGTTCCAGGGAATACAGGTTTAGAAACCTCAAGCGCTCCCAGTAATTGAGGTGTTTTATCTCCGTTATGCGCGCCGTGAAAGTTCTCTGTACATTTTCTAGGTCGGCAATTTCACCTGCCTTGAAAGGTGCTGTTAGAGTGCAGCAATATTCCAGCCTAGATAGAACAAGTGACCTGAAGAGTGTCATCATGGGCTTGGCCTCCCTAGTTTTGAAGGTTCTCATTATCCATCCTGTCATTTTTCTAGCAGATGCGATTGATACAATGTTATGGTCCTTGAAGGTGAGATCCTCTGACATAATCACTCCCAGGTCTTTGACGTTGGTGTTTCGCTCTATTTTGTGGCCAGAATTTGTTTTGTACTCTGATGAAGATTTAATTTCCTCATGTTAACCATATCTGAGTAATTGAAATTTCTCATCGTTGAACTTCATATTGTTTTCTGCAGCCCACTGAAAGATTTGGTTGATGTCCGCCTGGAGCCTTGCAGTGTCTCCAATGGAAGACACTGTCATGCAGATTCGGGTGTCATCTGCAAAGGAAGACACGGTGCTGTGGCTGACATCCTTGTCTATGTCGGATATGAGGATGAGGAACAAGATGGGAGCTAGTACTGTGCCTTGTGGAACAGAGCTTTTCACCGTAGCTCCTTCACTGCTTGAACGTTTTCCGCTGCCACCGCATGTGGACTTTTCTAACCCCTCTAGTCCATAAGTACCCTTACCTGCGGATTTCTAGTATCTTTATCGTTGCCAATCATGGCCTATTTACAGTGGAATATACGCGGCCTCAGGGGTAATCGGGGTGAGCTTCAGACGTTGCTCTTGCAATTTTCCCCTGTTGGTGTTTGCTTACAAGAACCAAAATTGCACTCTGCTGTTATCTATCCCATCTCAGGCTATAATTTATTGTATTCTTTGGATCCTTTTCCTGATGGGACCTTTAACGAAAGTGCCCTTCTTCTATGCACTGATATTCCGTACCATCAGCTATTTGTTCGTACTTCGCTGCATTACACAGCAGCCCGTATCCACCTGCATAGGTGGTATACGCTCTGTTCTTTGTACCTCTCTCCTTCTCGAGCATTATCTATTCTGGATATTGCCTTTCTTGTTTCATCATTACCGCCACCACTTCTGTTGCTTGGCGATTTTAATGCCCATCATTTTCTCTGGGGGAGGGTCTCACTGTGATTCCCGTGGCATTCAGCTAGAGGCTTTTCTTGCTTCCCACCCCCTCCATGTTTTAAATACAGGTACTCACACCCATTTTGATCCTCGTACTCATACTCTCTCTTGCATCGATCTCTCAGTCTGCTCTTCCTCCGCTGCACTAGACTTCACCAGCGATCATTTTCCAATCATTCTTACTTCCCCTTCATATTCACCACCTCTTCGTAACCCACGCTGGCAGTTTGATCAGGCAAATTGGGACCTTTACTCACAACTAACTGTTTTTAGTGAGGTTCTTTCTCCATCCTCCATTGATGAGCTTTTACACCTCTTCTCGTCCTCAGTTTTAACCTCAGCTTCTCATTCTATACCCAAACCTCGGGCAGGCATTCTCAGAAATGCATGCCTTGGTGGTCTCCTGCTTGTGCTCGTGCAATACGTTTGAAACGTGCTGCGTGGGGCAAGTACTGGTATAATAGAACCACTGAGAGATTTCTTGATTTTAAGCAGAAGCGTGTGATCACTCGCCATGTCATCCGTGACGCTAAACACACTTGCTGGCGAGATTATGTCTCCACCATCACCTCTGCTTCCTCTATGAGTGCAGTCTGGAAAAAAGTACGGAAACTGAGTGGTAAATATTCTCCTGACCCGGCTCCTGTTCTGTGGGTTGCCGGTGTTGATATAGCAAACCCTCTAGACGTTGCCATTGAAATTGGCATTCATCTATCCGTATTTCTCTGGGGCTCCATCTCTGCCCCTCATTTCTTTCCTCAAAGTCTGCCAGAGAGTTAGCACCCTTGGACTTTCCTTCTCTCAGAGAAGACCAGTATAATGTGCCTTTTACACTTCAAGAACTGGAGACAACATTCTCAGCTTGCCGATCATCGACAGCTGGGCTCGACGACATTCATATTCGTATGTTACAACATTTACATCAGTCAGCCCTTGCAGTCCTCTTACGCCTTTTCAATCTTATTTGGTCACAAGGAGTTCTTCCACAGCTGTGGAAATCTGCCATTGTTCTCCCTTTCCGCAAACCGGGTACTACGATACATGAAGCCTCCCACTATCGTCCCATCGCTCTTGCCAGTGCAGTTTGCAAAGTGATGGAACGTCTGGTAAATAGACGTTTAATGTGGTATTTAGAGACACACAACAGTCTCTCCACTCGTCAATATGGCTTTCGTAAGGGCCGTTCTACCATAGACCCCTTACTACGTTTGGATATGTATGTTCGTAATGCCTTTGCAAATAACCACTCAGTTACTGCCATATTTTTTGACCTTGAGAAGGCATATGACACAACTTGGAGGTATAATATTTTGGCCCAAGCTCACTCCTTAGGCCTCCGAGGCAATCTACCATCTTTCCCTAAGAACTTTTTAACTGACAGACATTTCCGTGTTCGAGTCAATAATGTACTCTCCCCGGACTTTGTCCAAGCTGAAGGTGTTCCTCAGGGATGTGTTCTGAGCACAACACTTTTTCTCCTTGCTATAAATGATTTGGCCTCTGTTATTCCATCCAATATTTGGTCATCACTCTATGTAGATGACTTCGCTATTGCTTGTGTAGGCATTGACTGTCACCTCATTACAGTTTCTCTCCAGCATGCAGTCAACCGTGTTTCCAATTGGGCCACCATGCATAGGTTTAAATTTTCCAGTACCAAAACTCACCAAATTACTTTCACTAGACACTCTGTCATCTCCGATCATCCTTTGTACCTCTATGGCTCCCGTATCCCTGAACATGATAGTCAGGTTTCTAGGCTTTCTCTTTGACCGTAGGTTATCCTGGAAACTCCACATTGCCTCTCTAAAGGCAACTTGTCACAGCCGGCTGAACCTTCTTAAAACCCTTTCTCATCTTTCATGGGGAGCTGATTGTCGAACTCTCCTTTGCCTACATTCAGCCCTCATTTTATCAAAACTCGATTATGGTGACCAGATCTATTCAGCGGCCTCTCCTGCTACTTTCTCTAGCCTTAACCCCATCCATCACCAAGGATTACGTTTACACCTTGGTGCTTTTCACTCTTCCCCTGTTGAGAGCCTCAATGCAGAAGCGAATGTTCCATCCTTGTCTGATCGCCGTGATGCCCATTGCCTTTGCTACTATGTGCGCTCTCACAATCTCCACAATCCTTCCATTTATAGAATGGTCACTGATATTAGTAGACATTCTTTATTTGTTCGCCGCCCCTGTTTGCTCCGTCCCTTCTCTCTTCGCCTACATTCACTCTTGTCTTCTCTTCAGTTACCACCTTTATATGTTCATGTAGCATCTCACTTTTCCCTACCTCCCTGGGAAGTTACAGCTGTTCGGGTCTGTTCTTTCTCACTCCCTTGCTCGAAAGCCCAACTGCCTACGGTGGCTTCCCGCTCTCTTTTTCTTGACCATTTCCACTCTCATTCTCATGCCATCGCCGTGTACACAGATGGCTCTAAATCTTCTGACGACGTCAGATTCACAGCAGTGTTTCCGGACAGCGTCGTGCAAGGGCATTTACTATCTTTGGCTAGCATTTTTACTGCTGAATTGTATGCCATTCTTGCAGCCCTTATTCGTATTGCATCTATGCCTGTGTCATCATTTGTGGTTGTCTCAGACTCCCTTAGTGCTCTACAGGCTATACGGAAATTTGATACACCTCACCCTCTAGTTCTCCGTATCCAACTTTGGCTACACCGTATCTCTACCAAGCATAAAGATAATGTTTTTTGTTGGGTCCCTGGTCATGTTGACATACAGGGCAATGAACAGGCAGACACTGCTGCGCGGTCAGCAGTACATGACCTACCAATTTCATATAGAGGTGTTCCATTTCCGGACTATTTTGCTGTAATAGCTACCCACCTTCACACCCGTTGGCAACAACGTTGGTCTGCTCTGCTCAATAACAGACTTTGTTCTATTAAACCGAGTATAGGTTACTGGCCGTCTTCTTGCCACCAGTGTCGAGGTTGGGAGACTACTCTCTCCCACCTTCGCATTGGCCATACTCATCTTACTCATGGATATCTCATGGAGAGGCGCCCTGCTCCTCTCTTTGAGAATTGTCAGGTTCCATTATCGGTCAGCCACATTCTGTTAGACTGCCCACTTTATCAACGAGCATGCAGAATTTACCTCCAACGCCATCTTTGCTCCGCTGCTCTCTCTTTACCTTCCCTTCTCGCTGATGGACCCACCTTTCATCCGGACTCTCTCATTGACTTTTTGACAACAAATGACTTACTCCACAAACTCTGATGATACCTTCAGCCCTTTCTACCTCAATCTCTTGCTACCCTCTACCCCTGCACTATCCCCTGCCCCGCTGTTTTCTGTAACCTACTAATCATCCCTCCCCCCTTCTGCCGCCCGATACCCTCGCTTCCTTCCCTACCCTGCAGCGCTGTATAGCCCTTGTGGCTTAGCGCTTCTTTTTGATTATAATAATAATAATATCCCTGTTATCACGATGGGAAAAGTGAATACTATATATTTCACACTATTACAATATATTAATAATTATTGCAATAAATATACTTGGTCAACGAGAAGGGGATGTGGTACCAAGATAACTGGGAAAGATACAACATAAATGAGGTAGGGGAATATGATATCCTAAACTCAAAAGAATATTCACTTACATTATAAAATAGTCTTTGGTAGACTCTTCTAGTAGACTAGTGAGACACCTAGCCCTAAGTCACAAGACTTCACACAGTCTCAGTTCTCCCTGACAGAGTCTGGCCACCAAGACTTCACAGAGGGCCTCCAGCTGTGCCTAACCAAGGCTTTTCATCAAGTCTTGTCTTAGCTATTTACCCTAGGCTTATAAAAGCCTTCACACTCCTACCTCCATATCTCTGGCTGTTATAGTCATTGGCATGCAACAGATCCATAGGGATTATACAATGCTTGGGTAATGGGGAGACACTCAAGTTTGACTTAAAGGGATAGTAGAGTAGCTCATATTCATTGGAGCAAGAGCCTTTCAAGAATATCAGGGCACCTTACCCCCTATCCCTTGAAGTCAGAGTAGTACTATACGTATACAGTGGAACCTCGGTTGTCAAATTTAATTCGTTCCAGATGTCGATTCGACAGCCAAAATAGATGACAATCAAAGCAGTTTTTTCCATAAAGAATAATGTAAATAGAATCCATTCCAGAACCCAAATGACAATATAACAATTTATTAAAGCTGTACTAACTACTACATAACTGTAAAAATGAATACTAAAAAAACATTAACTGAAATACTGTACAGTAAATGAAAATTTAACTCTCTTACCTGTCAGAGGAGAGCTAATGGCATATTGGAAGCAGGAGGTGGAGGAGAGGAGGGGGTATGTTACTGCTTGGAAGGAGAATCACCTTTTATTAATATGTCAGGTAACTGTCCTGGTGTTGCTTCTCTTCTTTGTCTCTTTTCACCACTAAAAACATGTCCAATGAGGTTTGTTTCAGGTTCCGTTATAACATTTGTCTAAACCACCTACTACTACCACCATCACCACTACCACAACCACCACCATAATGTCTAAATTGAGACAGCAAACTCCTGCACTTCACACCATTTAGCACACATTTCCTTGACAAGTGCAAAGGCAATAGCTTATCTCACCAAAACTGCACCAAAACTGCAAAATAACAAAAAAGTTCACAAGATGCACAACAAAAGCTTGAGAGATGTTGACTCATTGTCCAGTGCACATTCTGTGAGCAAGTGGCCCGAGCCGATCGCATTGTTGGTCGACAACCAAGAGAGCGTATGAAAACCAGGGCATTTTTTTCTTGAATGCCTCGTTCAAAAACCAGTTTGTTCAACAAGTAATGCAGTCGACATCCACTGTACTTCAACAATTGCAAACAAGCAATCAATGCACAGCAATTAATAGGGGGAAAAATGTTGCTCTAGGCCTTTTACGCTGCAATTTCAAACACTTCTTTGCTTTGTTTCTGAAGAAGCATTTTCAATTGCAATGTGAAAAGCCTTGAACAACATCATTATTTCTACCTCTATATACATGTTATTCATACATTCTTCATGCACTAGTGTTTGTAATTATTTTGCTAATAGATTTCTGAATTTTATTCTATGTGAATTTTGAAGTATTTTCCTCTCAAGCAAAGTTCTTTCATGCCAAACCATACCATGGGCAGGGATAGAACCCACGATCTGAGAGTCATAAAACACCAGACCACCATGCTAGCCACTGGACCAGCTGGCTACAATAAGATTCATCCAACTAGGTATATTTATACACCATAGAAAGGTTAGCATAGGCACCACTGTGACCACAAATGCAAATTTTTTCAGACGAATCTTCCACCAGCGTGACCGTGACCTAGTTGGATAAATCTTATTGTAGCCAGCTGGCCCTGTGGCTAGCGCACTGGTCTGGAGTTTTATGACTCAGATCGCATGTTTTATCCCCACCCATGGTATGGTTTGTTTGCAATCATGTCATTACTTTTTCGTGAGTCATGTTGATGGTTTTGAGGGGAAGTGAGCTAGAGTTAGTCACGGCCATGCTGGCAGGAGATTCGTCTGTAAAAGCTTGCATTTGTGGTCACAGTGGTGCCTATGCTAACCTTCCTATGGTGTATAAATATACTTAGTTTGACGAATCTTATTGTAGCCAACTGGCCCAGTGGCTAGCGTGTGAGTCTGGAGTTGTATGACTCCCCGATCACGGGTTCTATCCCTGCCCGTGGTGTAGTTTGTTTGCAATTGTGTCATTACGATTCCTTCGTGCCAGTTAGGGGATCCAAAGCCAAGGAAATGGATCTGACTTCCCTTTCCTTGGATTGACCCCTGAGGGTTCAGAGCTTCCCTCCTGAATGTAATAATGATGCAATGAAGTGTTTCTTGGGGACCTTACACAGCCTTTGATGTGCTTCTACATTTGCAAAAAACCAGTCACTGAAGAGATTGTTAACTTTTGTGGCTGATCCAGGTTCTTCATAAAAGTCCTCTTCACTACATTTAACAACTTTGCTTAACAACAAGCTTGCAAAAATTATATGCATGTTACAAGTAGCACAATAGTCTGCTACATAATATTGAAGCACTTATAGATGTCCATCAACAAAAGTGTGATTTACTATGGCTATATTTATGATGATGCTCTTTTTCCACTCCTTTAGATGGTTACACACAATTTTGGAAAAATAAAATGCCTTATCTTTATGGAGAGTGTTTAATATTTCACAATTGCAAGTACAAACAAAAGTTGCATCAAAAACTATTTGAGAATCATGAGAACTTCTTCATAACAATATTTTGAAGCAATATTTTGGTAACAATATTTGAAAACTTTATAAAACAATGCATTCCACTACAGGTCGGCCATCACTAATCCGGCAATCAGTTATCCGGTTCCATCAGTAATCTGGCACTAATTTCGGCTAGAAAAAATTCAAATTTCATCATTACACTGACTCAGCTAATTATACTGACTCAGATATTGTGCAGGTGGTTCTAAATCCACAGCAGCAAGCCAGTGAAGGAGAAAGCAGTGATGAAAATGAGGAAGATGTAGCAGAAAGAGATCTATTGATAGGTTAATTAAGCGTATTCTAACCTAACCACTCTGTAATCCGGCAAACTCACTAATCCGGCACACTACAGGTCTCAGCGATGCCGGATTAGTGATGATCGACCTGTATAATTACTATGTATGTATATAAAAAACTAACCTTATTTAAAGTAAAGAATCAGAAATTTCAGGCCAGAGTAATATGTGAATTTTAACTTTCTCTGTTTCCTGATGAATAAATTATTACCACCACCACTGGCCCTAAACATAAATGACAGTTCTGTGCAAACCAGCTAATCTTACATAATACAGAGCATATTGACAATAAATGGTTGACACACATATTAAATATAAAGAAGTGTTTCATAAAATTATCTGTTAATCTGTATCCCACTGACAAAGTACAGTAGTAGCTGGTTTACCTATACAGGTCAGCCATCACTAATCTGGTTCCAACAGTAATCCGATACTAATTTTGGATAGCATAATTTAAAATTTTCAGGGTTGCCACACCAACCTGCCGCTACAGGTTGGCCAATGCTAATCCAGTTCCATCAGTAATCCGGCACTAATTTCGGCTTGAATAATTTCAAATTTCAAGGGTTGCCACACCAACCAGTCGTTACTGTTTGGTGGTGCTACTTGCTGCATAAGTCATTCCAATCCATTTATTGTTACAGACTGCTCACTTTTAGCCCTAACCATGGTTCCAATGAATAAAAAACATGCTTCTTGTTGTGTAAAGCACATACACCGTACACTGTCCATAAAAGATAAGGTGGCTTTGAAGTCACTGTCAGTCACCATGAGCTCAGCTCACTCAAATCAGCTGTGCATGATAAATTTGGGCCTACATATGAGAGAATAGGTCTGTGTGGTAAGTGTGCACTATATAAAAAAATCCTGCAGCACACAGTGCATAATGAGAAAAAAAAAAGGCAACTGTGTTTTTGGTGTACAACAGTGACTTTGCTGTGTATTTTCGTGTGGTTTATATGGTTGCATTCTCGTTTTTTTGGTCTCATTTGATAGAATGGATAATATATTACAGAAATAGATATAATTTTGATTGGTTTCGCACCGGAAAGTATCTTAAAATTGAGCTCAAAGTAGCGGAATGTCCGATTTTTGCCGATGTTCAAGAGCTGGTCTAATACAGTCATGAATGGGTTGATATTATTTATACAATTACATGTATTACAATAATGCAGCAGTCTGCATAACAGTAAATATTCTATTTTTTGTGTGAATAAAAATTCAAAATGATAAGCAAGTGTAATGTAAGAGGGGCCTGGAGATGTGACTAATGAACAGAGAAAATGTTATTTTAGTGCCAGGAATGTCTGCATTATTCATTCTGGACCCTATTTTGAAATTGGCATCTCTTGAAATTCATGTGAAATTGGCCAAATTACCGATTTCTGACCACTTTATAGGGTAGTTGAAATAAATAAATGGGCAGTTTCTTGTACTCAATCGACAGAATAGAAGGAATACTAGCCAAAAAGCTATGATTTTGGTAGACTGGAACAAGGAAATGGGCCAAAAATAGGGTGTAAAGTGGGTGAAATCGCCAATGCGTAAATATCACTGTTGGGTTAAGTGTATTCTAACCTAACCACTCTGTAATCCGACAAAATCACTAATCCAGAACCTTACAGGTCTCGATGATGCCGAATTAGTGGTGGTCAACCTGTACTAATACAATTTTTTTTTTTTTTTTTTGCTAAGTGAATTTTGGGGAACATTGTGCCTGAATTCCGAAGAAAAGATGTACAGGTCTCCCTCAACATTCATGTTTTCAGCTTTCGCGGGCTTCACACATTCGCAAATTCCCAGCCACCAAATTCCCAGCCGCCAAATCATATTTAAGTTTCCCGCCACCTGCGAGTCCCTACTACCCTCCCACCGACCCCCGCAACTGGCAGTCAGCCCTCCCACCACTCAGTGTGGTGAGTGTTTTGTTTGTTCATTATTTGCTATTAAACTACAGTATAAATAATGTAAACCCATTCATGACTGCATATTGGAATCACTATTCAGACAGGATTAGATGGTGACATCATGTGTTTACTCTTGAACACAGCAAAGAATCAAACATTTCTGCTACTGCTAATAATAACAATAGTGATAATAATAATAATAATAATAATAAATACGATATAATTGAAGAAGGAAATTGTACAAAAATACGAGGGAGTGGTTGACACATCGTCAGTGTGGCTTTGTTTATGCTGGAGTGAACATTAGTCTCCCTGCTCTTCCAAACATTTCACAATAATTCATTGTGTTTGGTGCTTGTAGATTGAGTGCGACTGGAGTGGTAGAGGCAGTGGTTGAGGCAGCGACTGAGGCAGCGATTGAGGCAGCAATTGAGGCAGTGGGTGAGGCAGCTGTTGAGGCAGTGGTTGAGGCAGCGATTGAGGCAGCAGTTGAGGCAGCTGTTGAGGCAGTGGGTGAGACAGCTGTTGAGGCTGCGATTGAGGCAGCGATTGAGGCAGTGGTTGAGGCAGCTGTTGAGGAAGCGATTGAGGCAGTGGCTGAGGCAGCGGTTGAGGCAGTGGTATTTAATAAAATACATGCTATTAATAATAATAATACATGTTATTAATAATATGTGCTATTATTATTTATAACATTTATGTTATTAAATACCACAGCTTAAACCGCTGAATTATTGTGAAATGTTTGGAAGAGCAGGGAGACTAATGTTCACTCCAGCATAAACAAAGCCACACTGACGATGTGTCAACCACTTCCTCATATTTTTGTACAATTTCCTTCTTCAATTATATCGTATTATTATTATTATTATTATTACTATTGTTATTATTAGCAGTAGCAGAAATGTTTGATTCTTTGCTGTGTTCAAGAGTGAACACATGATGTCACCGTCCAATACCTGTCCGAATAGCCATTCCAATATGCAGTCATGAATGGGTTTACATTATTTATACTGTAGTTAAATAGCAAATAATGAACAAACAAAACACTCACCACACTGAGTGGTGGGAGGGCTGGCTGCCAGTTGTGGGGGTCAGAGGGAGGGTAGTAGGGACTCACAGTGGTTGAGGAAGTGGTGGAGGCAGTGGTGGAGGCGTTGGTGGAAGCAGTGGTGGAGTCTGTGGTATTTAATAACATACATGTTATTAAAGCATAACATGTATATATTTAGTACAATTTACGACGTTTTCATGTATTTTATGATTGTTCATGGTTCAACAAGTTAAGGAAGCAGTAATGTATTATATTTCCCTACAATATATTGGGGCACCAAACATTAACGGTTTTTCAACATTCGCGAGGCTCTTGATCCCCTAACCCTCGTGAATGTTGAGGGAGACCTGTAAATGTTGCAGACTGGAGGGCTATTTGAATTGCAATGCCTGTCTATTTCTGGCAAGACAGCTGCTGAATGAATGATAGTGAATGATTTTTTTTGGGGGGGAAGGGGATCACTCTACATATTAAAACTGCAATGAATTTGCCTTAAGCCAGGAAATAGTGGAGTTGACAAGACTAGATAAAACTCTTGATCTAATATTCAAGAATATTGTTGATCTGGTATGAAATATTATGGTGTCAAAGTTAACATATTTCTGATCACATCACTGAAATTCAGACCTGCATGCACATGAATCCTGATCAGCAAAATGTAAACTGCCATGAAGGTGTTTTTCACCAAATTAAACTTTAACAATAAGAACATCAACTGGGATAAAATAAAAAAAATTCTGTCTTTAATGAAATATACTGGGAAGATATTTTGAACAATATGGATCCAAACCAGTGTCTAGAAAGGATTAACTCTGTGGCACTAGAATGATGCTCAAGGCACATACTATGAAGAAAAAAGAGAAGATGAAAGCTAGAGAGAGAGAGAGAGATACTTCCTTTACAGGCAAAGATGAAGTGTCTCAAAACCTCTCAAAGGTGCTAGACTATCTGAAGTGCAGAAGGAAATGCTAGGTAAAGAAACAGAAGGTAGTGAACTCAAATTGAATGAATCATACAGAGTCCAGGGAGATAAAAGGAGCTAAAAGCAATTAATAAAACTGAAAGAAATCCACAATATTTCTTCTCATATGCTAAATACAGGCCAAAAACCTCATCCAGTATCAGGCCCTTGCTCAAACAAGATGGAACCTACACTGATAAGAACAAAGAAATGAGTGAAATACTGAAACTTCAATGTGATCCTTTGTTCAGTGAGCCATCAATCAAACTAAGGGTTGACGATCTGAGCAAATTCTTTATGAATGAGACTGAAAACCTTGTCAACATCTGCAAAATTTCTGACAAAACCCAAACCTCACTTGACATTAAAAAGAGTCATTGACAACATGCCTATGCACTTTACCCCCAGGCCCAGACACCTGGAATTCCATGTTCATCAAGAAATGCAAGAAAATCCTATTATGTGCTATGAATGTTTTACGGAGAGGATGCCTAGACATTGGGGTCATCCCAGTCATTAAAAACCACAGATATAGCCACATTCAACAAAGGTGGTAGATAAACAATAGCAAAGATCTATAGACGGATAGCAATAATGTCCCTCATTATAAAAATATTTGAAAGAGTTTTTAACCCTTTGAGGGTCGACAGGCCCTCTCCGAGACTCGTTCTCAGGGTCGGCCAAATTTAAAAAAAAAAAAAAAATTCTTATGAAAAGATAGAGAATCTTTTCCCGATCATAATGACACCAAAATTATGAAATTTGATGGAAAACTTACAGAATTATGCTCTCGCGAAGTTAGCGGTCTCGACGATGTTTACGCATCGGTGATTTTGCCTACTTTGAGCCCCATTTTCGGCCAATTCCACTGCACTAGTCAACAGAAAACATGAATATTTCGCTAGAACTCCATTTTTTCTATTGAATGAGTGCAAGAAACCACCCATTTACCAATTTCAACTATCCAGTACAGTGGTCAGAATTTAGCAATTTTGCCAATTTCACACAAATTTCAAAAGATGCCAATTTTTGAATAGGGTCCAGAATAAACAAGAAAGACATTCCTGGCACTAAAATGACATTTCCTTTGTTCATTAGTCACGTCTCAAGGCCCCTCTTACATTCTTTTGCTTTCCACTTTGAATTTTTATTCTCACAAAAAATAGAAGATTTACTGTTATGTAGACTATGGCATTAGTGTAAAAAATGGTATAAATAATATTGGCGCACTTGCAAAAGAATATTAGACTCACCAGTTGACGTGTATTGGACGCTTGGCATGATTTGTTTACTTTTGAACTTTGGTAAAAATCGAACATTTCTGCTACTTTGAGCTCAATTTCAAGGTACTTTTCATTGTAAAACCAGTCAAAATCATCTCAATTTCTGTAATATGTCTTCCATTCTATAAAATGAGACCAAGAAAACTAGAATACAACAATAAATACCATACGAAAATACAGTGCAAAGTCGCTGTTTTATTCCAAAAAACGGTCAAAGTTTTTTTTTCTCATTATGCACTGTGTGCTGCAGGATTTTTTTTATACTGTGCACACTGACCACATAGACCCATTCTTTCATATGTAGGCCTACCAGCTTTCTCCCACTAGATTTGAGGGCGCTAGAATTTAGGTGTACTAGTACGTCAAAAACCCTGGGTCGTAAGCCGTACTAGTACGGCCGAAACCCTCAAAGGGTTAAGAAGTAAGATCATTCACAAAAGTAGAACAACCCAGGGCAGAATGGGTTTAGAGCAGGTTGCTCCTGCCTCTCAGAAACTACTGAACCACTTTGACATGATCTTGGATGCACTGGAAGATGAACCAAATGTGGATGTAATATACAGTCTTTGACAACTGAGACCATAGTGTACTAGTATACAAAATGCATGCAACAGGAATAACTGGAAATGTGAGCAAATAGATTTTCAACTTTCTAATGAACATAATTCACAGAATAACAGTAAACAGAGTTGTCAGAGGCTGCCACAGTGAAAGGCTATGTCCCCATGGGACAGTACTTGTCCCTATCCTTTTACTCATCCTCATATATGACAGACAGGGACATAAATCATAGCACAATATCATTCTCTGTAGATAATAGAAGTGCTAAACCCAGAATAGTTATACAGTGCTGCAGGGAGGAATGTATCAGATGTATATGCAATGAGTAAGGGTTAGGAATGTACAAGGGTAAGGGTTAGTGGGGGTAGTGGAGACTGTAAGAGAAAAAAAATAATATTAAAGGTCTTGCAATAAGTTAGTTTCTATTCAAAAGTCAAAGAGAGTGTCTGCATCAAAGGTTGGACTTTCAGCAAGGTCAGAGTAATTACACTGGAGAGGTACCTACTGATAGACAGGACATCTATTAAAATATGTTGAAATAACAATGCAACCTGGCAATCCTTACAGAGAGCTGTCAAGTGTTTATCCACAAGGTATCTGTGGGTGAGGTGCATGTTGCCAATTTGTAGGTGAGAGAAGATGGTCTCCCTTACATGACAGTAGTGAGAAAACAATGGTCAGAAACCAAAACTTAACCTGACAGATAGTAATTTATTGTGGTCCAGTGAAGACCACTATTACCACAACACCATTTTTCACCTTGGCTGGGTGGTCCACAGGTGAAATCACATTCACTATCATTCATACAATAGCTGTCTTCCAAGAAATGCAAGCATAACAGTACCACTGACCCTTCCGTATTACAACATTCCCACCCAAACTTTGAAGTGCAGACATTGTATTTCCTACCTTTAGAACTCAAGTCTGAATAACTAGTTTCCCAGAATCCCTTCATATTACCTTGCTCATTTTCCAGCAGCATGCCAGATCTCAAAATCCACTAGTCACTCTGATCTAATAGGCTCACATGAATGTTGAAGCCCTTATCACACAAAACCTCCTTCACTCTCTCCCTCCAACCCTTCCTGAGATGTCCTCTACCCCTCCTGTCCACTCCAGTTATAAATCCTCTTGGTCACCCTATTCTGTTCAAGCCCTTCTGAATGTCCAAACCATTTCAACAACTCTTCTTATTCTCTGCATTATACCTTTCATACTATCACACTATTGGGTTTTGATGAATTCTTTACACTATCTTCTCATTTCTGTTATCTAAATGTGTGTAGATATATGTTCATTACATACATATTGAAATCCTATTCTTGCAGAACTGTGTTCATCTTTATATAGTAGCACAGACATTCATTTATGCATATTTAAAAGAATAAATTAAATGATGGTGAAAAACAACTTACAATTATAGGAAATTATACCACTGCATATTACTGTGCCAATCAAAGAACAGAATATATCATCTATGAAAAATAACAGCAAAAAACACATACACACAATCGAAAACATACACACATACAGGCCAGGAACCAATAATGACAGCAATTGTAGTTTCAAGAGGAAGGGGACAGGAGCTAAGACTAGATCCCAGCCAACACAGCTCACTGAGCTTAACTTGGTGAGTATACATATGCACATGTAAACACTAAACACACATACACACCTACTTAAAAATGTGCGATACAAATGTGTATACGAATATAAATTCATATGATTAAACAAAATTAGACAGTTAGAAAATATATACCCAGTGCAATATGAATACAAAAATCATTATGATATCTTCAAAAATTCTGAATAAAATTATAAGTAGATTACAGACAATAATGGAGCGTGAGCAGGGTAATATTTAGTGAAGGGATTCAGGGAAACCGGTTATTTTCATATAGTCGGACTTGAGTCCTGGAAATGGGAAGTACAATGCCTGCACTTTAAAGGAGGGGTTTGGGATATTGGCAGTTTGGAGGGATATGTTGTGTATCTCTATACGTATATGCTTCTAAACTGTTATATTCTGAGCACCTCTGCAAAAGCAGTGATAATGTGTGAGTGTCGTGAAAGTGTTGAATGATGATGAAAGTATTTTCTTTTTGGGGATTTTCTTTCTTTTTTGGGTCACCCTGCCTCGGTGGGAGACGACCGACTTGTTGAAAAAAAAAAAAAAAAAAAAAAAAAAAAAAAAAAAAAATAAAAAAAAAAAAAAAAAAAAAAAAAAAAAAACTTCTAAACTGTTGTATTCTGAGCACCTCTGCAAAAACAGTGATTATGTGTGAGTGAGGTGAAAGTGTTGAATGATGATGAAAGTATTTTGTTTTGGGGGATTTTCTTTCTTTTTGGGTCACCCTGCCTCGGTGGGAGACGGCCGACTTTAAAAAAAAAAAAAAAAAAAAAAAAAACTTATATCATGATTACATCTGCCTATTTTGCACTGCTTATATGCCCTCCTTGGAGCTTGTTTATATGCCTCTACAATAAAAAAAACTTTTCAAGTTTCTAGCAAGATGAATTTTTTTTTTTACTGTGTAAAACATATTGTAAGAAATTTATATTAAGCTTTATTTGATTTATACTGCACAGTATTTGCAAGATTTTAATTGTATGGTAATATAGTACTAGCAAGATTTTAAGTGAATATACTTCTCTAAAACTCAAGTTGTAATGTTTTCTTGGCCTATTTTGAAGCATCACCCATCTGAAGTCTAGAAGGGATCTCATAAATCTGTTTATTGAATCATTAATATACTAAGAACAGAGAGAAAAAAGTTTTACTTGTTTGGGATGATAGGAATAAAAATCTCCATGGGGAAGTGGAACAGAATTCTTCCTCCGTAAGCCATGCGTGTTGTAAGAGGAGACTAAAATGGCAGGTGCAAGGGGCTAGTGACCCCTTCTCCTGTATATATTACTAAATGTAAAAGGAGAAACTTTTTTTTTTTTGGGCCACCCCGCCTCGGTAGGATACGGTTGGTGTATTGAAAGAAAGGAATAAAAATGAACATAACAATGATAAACTTTCTATATATGCTGAGCTTAAATTGAATTCTCACACCTATGAGAGCAGAATCCTACTTATTACCCTAAACCTTCACAGAGTTCACAAAGGTAGCACAGACTTTTCATGATAAATTTATTTCTACATATCAAAATTTTCTCTTTGGACACTCTTGCATAGTTTCAATATCACTGATTTATAACAACCAATGCACATTTAAATTTTAACAAAAGGATGGCAAATAAATGAGCACTAAAAGAGAGAGAGAGGTATAAAATAGGACATGCTAATAACCTTGTTCTATTCTACTGCTTACCAAAATATTACTAATAAATTCAGACTACATCTACTAATACTCATATGACTAGATTTACTGCTAATTTTATCATAAAACAATGTAATGTAAATTTTTATAAATTATCCTTTTCTGATAGAGAGCATATTGTTATCAGAAATTTAGAATTTTACAAAAAAAATTACATATAACAGTGCTACTAAGACAATACGCTAATGTTTACTACGATTTTTAACTTCAACTGCAAAGAATTTTTCATAAAAATTTTAATGATAAGAAAATAATAAAATACTAGTTAACAAATAACAAGTGACAAAAAAATAAAAATTTGTATTGAAGGAATTCATATTAATTTGGCGAAATTGTTATAAAAAATAATACAGAGTAAATAAATATTTTTTCTAAATTTTATATAAACACTGCTACCATATCATATAAAACAACATGTATGTAATACACACATTGTTGATACACACAAGGTAATTACTGTGTTTTGTGGCTTATTAGACGCATTTTTTTCCACAAAATGTCTCCAAAATCCACCCTGTGTCCTATAAACTGAAGGTCAGTGACAGGAGCTATAAGTTTGGGGTGTGGGGTGGGCTGTAGCTCTCCCAGTTGCATCCAATGCCAAGCCATTGAAAGTAAAACAAGTCTTATAAGCCGCAAAATATAGTATATCTTCCACTGGTGCTATACACAAATCATTTATCATAATTCTGAATGGACTTTCTTATAGCTGCAGCTACTTGCCAAGGGTCATGGGGCCTGTACACAATCTGAAAAGTAGAATAAGTTTTGCAGTAAACACACAGGACTCTATTAGTATTTGGACACAATATGCAGATGCATCAAGTATCACTACAAAGCTCACAACCCTTGAAATACAAGTGCTTGGTAGTACTGCAGTCAAATACTGAATCTAAATTAAAAGAGAAAATATGCTGCTTCTGGTCATAGCAAGTTTGGCTGAGAAAAGGCAAGTTAGCAGAGAGCTTTTATAGCGACACTATATCATTTTGTTAAAAATCTTAATATAGTTTTACAGAGAATATAAATTGCATAAAGGGTTTTTTGGGATTTGACAAGCTATTGGAGTGTGAGCAAGGTAACATTTTGTGAAAGAATTCTGGGAAACTGGTTAGCCAAACTTGAGTCCTGGAGGTGGGAACTACAGTGCCAGCACTCTAAAGGAGGGGTTTGGGATATTTGCTGTTTAGAGTGACATCTGAACTGTCATATCTGTGTGCCTCTGGCAAGACAATGATAGTGTAAATGATGGTGAAAGTGTTTGTTTTCTTGGTCACTGTGCCTCGGTGGGAGACAGTGAACACGTTAAATAAATAAATAAATAAAAGAGGTTTTGTGTGCAAGGGGTATGGACATGCAACAGGCATGTGTCAGCATGTCAGATAGGAGTGAATGGAGACGAATGGTTTTTGGGACCTGACGAGCTGTTGGAGTGTGAGCAGGGTAATATTTTGTGAAAGGATTCAAGGAAATCGGTTCACTGAACTTGAGCCCTGGTGGTAGGAAGTACAATGACTGCACTTTAAAGGAGGGATTTGGGATATTGGTTGTTTGGAGTGACATCTAAACTGTCTTATCTGGGCACCTCTGCAAAGACAGTGATATGTGTGAATGATGGTGAAAGTGCTGAATGATGGTGAAAGTGTTTCTTTCTATTTTGGGTCACCCTGCCTTGGTGGGAGATGGCCGACATGTTGAAAAAAAATATAGGCAATAATCACAAATGAGATAAATAGGGGGAAGTTGAATGATAGCTCTAGGCCTTTTGTATTATAGCCAACACTTTTACAAGAGCTTGCAATAGTGTGAAGGAATGGAGAGAAGCCCAGGTAGATGTGTCCATGAAAAAGCCTACATAGGAAAACCATGGACTGTAGGCAGGACTGCGAGGTGCCTGACTGCCTGATGGCAAATGCCAAAGGTTCAAGGAAGCATTTTAAGAGCCAGTAGAAAATGGCAGCAAAGTAGCAATAACTGTACAGCAGCAATGATTGTGTAGTAGCTAAAAGGCATATATTGCTTATGATGTCTCAAGCATCAAGAATGAGCCATCAAACTTCCATGCATTTTATTATAAAGGCACAAAAACTCTTTATTACTTGTGTTTGTGGCAATGTTTTTCTAAGTTCTGGAAATTTCCTCATGAATTAGCACATATGTTAAACAGAAAATTGTTAATTTTGGTTAAAAAAATATTCAGTTGATGAAAATATATTTTATAGGATTTTCTAAGGAATGACTTATTCAGTGTTATGGAACCATTCATGGTTATTGAAATTTCTTCTAATTAAATGCACGTTACCTATATGACAACGAAATATTCATCTGTAGAGTTCACTAGTGTTTTATCAGTTGTTTTAGTTTAATATTACCAGCAGGCTGAAACAGTTTGTAGTGTGTTAAGATAATTTACCTGAAAAATTTCCAAAGTACTAAAATCTGCTCTTAATGAAGAACAGTCACCTCTGGATATGAGAAATGCTATTGCTGGTATACGACCTTTTGAGGCATTGTCAGATGTCCCTAGTGCAGGCCATGCTCCACCCAACCTGTAAATAAAATACTTTTGGTAATTATGGCTCTATCAATTCATGCTTCATATATTTATTTTTAACACAACAATGACTAAATCGTATTTACCCATACAAAAGGGAAAGCCTCTATACTAAGGAGCAGGTCCACTTCTTACAATTATCTGAGTTACAAGCCTCTGCACATATGGTAAGGACACTTTGGAATCAATTTCTAACAAAGTTGGATCTATAAATACAAACACTGTAAACATATGTACAGTGGAACCTTGGCTTACGAATTTAATCCATTCCCTGACCTTGTTCGTATCCTGATTTGTTTGTATGCCGTTTCAATTTTCCTCATTTAAATTAATTGAAATGCCATTAATCTGTTCCAGCGAAATTCATGCTCTCAGGAGGCATGACAAAATACACTTCAATATGACACTAATATCAACTCTACGGCTTATTTATCTATCACAATTCATCTAACATGACATAATAAACAATATAAATAACATAGAAACATGATATATACTCTAGAATGAATTAAAATAGGCCATAATATGGCGAGTGATGGCAGCAGTGGCAGCAGCATCTGTCATTTACTCTCCCACTGACTATAGTATCTTTCTATGCTCTTATTACAAGAGAAAATGGAGTGTTTGTGAGGCTAACTGCACTACATCACAGTTTCATAAGGAAAACACTGAAACAATGTACAAAATTTATAAATAAGAAATAGAGAATGTAATGAAATAAATTGGTTACGGTATGTATAATATAGTACACACTTACCTTGGAGCAGATGCTGGCAGAGCTTGAGGGTAGTGGAAGTTAGTTTCATGTTGTCCTTTTTCTATTAATCGCTTAACTTACTTGCTACTTAACTGCTACAATTGTTTTTTGTATTTTTTGTTCGCTTCACTTTTCACTGATTTACTTGTTATGCTCTTAAGTGTTGTACAAATCGTAGAAGTATTACACTGGTACTGCCTGGCCACACCTAGCTTGTGTTTATCTATGATTTCATGCTTTAATTCCAATTGAGGATATTAAAGTGCTCTCTCCAAAACTCTCTTAGAGTCAGTTGAGTTTCTGAGGTCACTACAAAGCACCTTTCAAACAGAGCTTTTGTGTACAGTTTTTTGAAGTTTGCAATAACCTGCTGGTCCATGGGCTGCAGGAGAGGAGTGGTATTAGGAGGCAAAAACTTCACCTTAATGAATTTCATGTCCCCATAAAGTCGCTCTGCCACGTCTGTAGGATGACCAGGGGCATTGTCTAACACCAGGAGGCACTTAAGTTCTAATTTCTTTTCAGTTAGGTAATCTTTCACATTGGGGGCAAATGCATGGTGTAACCAGTCATAGAAAAAGTCCCTAGTGACCCATGCCTTACTGTTTGCCCTCCACAGCACACACAAATTCTCCTTGAGGACATTCTTTTGCCTGAACGGTCTGGGAGTTTCAGAGTGATACACTAATAAAGGCCTCACTTTGCAATCACCAGTAGCATTGGAACACATCAACAAAGTAAGCCTGTCTTTCATAGGCTTATGTCCTGGGAGTGCCTTTTCCTCCTCAGTAATGTAGGTCCTGCTTGGCATTTTCTTCCAAAACAGGCCTGTTTCATCACAATTAAACACTTGTTCAGGTTTCAGTCCTTCACTGTCTATGTACTCCTTGAATTCCTGCACATATTTTTCAGCTGCTTTGTGGTTCGAACTGGCAGCCTCACCATGCCTTATCACACTATGTATGCCACTACGCTTCTTAAATCTCTCAAACCAACCTTTGCTGGCCTTAAATTCACTCACATCATCACTAGTTGCAGGCATTTTTTTAATTAAATCCTCATGCAACTTCCTAGCCTTTTCGCTTATGATCGCTTGAGAGACGCTATCTCCTGTTACCTGTTTTTCATTTATCCACACCAATAAGAGTCTCTCAACATCTTCCATCACTTGCGATCTCTGTTTTGAAAACACAGTTAAACCTTTGGCAAGAACAGCTTCCTTGATTGCCTTTCTGTTGCCCACAATAGTAGCGATGGTTGATTTGGGTTTCTTGTAAAACCTGGCCAGGTCGGCGACACGCACTCCACTTTCATACTTATCAATGATCTCTTTCTTCATCTCTATAGTAATTCTCACCCTTATTCCTGTAGGGTTGGCACTAGAAGCTTTCTTGGGGCCCATGGTCACTTATTTTCCAGATAAAATCACCAAAAACACTGTAATAGTACGAAATGTTCCGATTGTATGCTTGGATGTTACCGCGGAGGCTGGCTGGTAAACAATGCCACCGGCGGCACATGTGAGGCTGGCTAAGGGCGCACATTGGACGCGTCTCGGACGAAGAGCGGTGAGTGGATTTTTGAGCGGTATGCGAGGCAAAATTTTTGCGATAAAAGCGAGCGGTATGCGGATTGAACGTTATGCGATGCGTACGGTATGCGGGGGTCCACTGTATCTGAATACATTCACCTCCTCCATACTCTCTCCCTCCAATCTGATATCCAATCTTTCACCATCTAATCTTTTTGTTATCCTCATAACCTTACTCTTTCCTGTATTCACTTTTAATTTTCTTCTTTTACATACCCTACCAAATTCATCTACCAAACTCTGCAACTTCTCTTCAGAATCTCCCAAAAGCACAGTGTCATCAGCAAAGAGCAACTGTGACAACTCCCACTTTGTGCTTGATTCTTTATCTTTTAACTCCACACTTCTTGCCAAGACCCTAGCATTCACTTCTCTTACAACCCCATCTATAAATAAGAAATATTTATACTTACCTTGGAGGAGATGTTAGTTTAATTAGTTTGATGGAGGAGATGCTGGCAGAGGTTTAGGGTGGTGGAAAATAGCAGAGCGGTGTATGTTCAGTGGCCCTATACACCTCCAGCAACACTGGAGAGTTACTTTCATGTTGTTTTTCTATCGCTTAATCACTTAACTTACTTGCTACACTGTTAATGCTACACTTTATCGCTGGCTGGTGCTATAGCCTTTATCGATACCTGCTGCTTTAGTACTGTACATATCGTAGAATCACTGAATCACTGAAGAAGGCACATTCTCCCATCTCTCTTCCTCCTCCACTTTGGTACTTTGCTACAAGTTTTTTCTTGAATTCTATCGTGTTTCTTTCCTTTTGGCACTAGGAGCTTTCTTTGGGCCCATGGTGGCTTATTTATCAGTTGCAAGCACAAAAAACAATGGATTATTATGAAATGTATTGTATGAATCCGTGGGATGATGGTCACTCGCTGATGAACAATGACACACTGAGTGTGAATGGTGCTGGAGACTGACTTTGTGTGCACACTGATGCTGGGATGCTGTTCCGACGCGTACCAGATGGTCACCGAATCACAAGGCCAATCATGAACCACGAGGCTATATTTTGCCAAACAAAGTTGCCGAAAGTTGGATTTCATGAAAGTTGCGGCTGCCGAAAGGCGGGGTCCACTGTACATTTATTCCAAACTGACATGAGAAACATGATAAATACCCTAGAACTGTAATATAGATGCTGAAATGAATAATATACGTATGCCATATTGTGTGAGTGGGGTAAGGGCGGAGGCCGCCACTCTGGGATAAAATCATATGATAGATAAGAGATACATTTTCTTGTCTGTACCTTTGGTCTATAATGAAAGAAAACAGTGTTTACATCAGGGGAAACACTCCTAGATCACTCTTGTCATAATAAAAAGTGCAAAAATAGTGTTTATTATTATTATAATAATAATAATTTATAATAATTTATACTAATAATAATAATTTATACTAATAATAATTTATAATTATAATTAATACTAATAATAATTTATAATAATAATAATTTATACTAATAATAATTTATAATAATAATAATAATAAATAATCGATCTGTAGCACCTTAAATGTCATAAGTATTTCGTATAGGTTTGGTAGCTGACATTTAAAGCACTCCAGAGTGATTACTATTTATTATTATTACTATTTATTATTATTACTATTTATTATTATTATTATTATTATTATGATTATTACTATCGACATTCCTTGTTAACAGATTTAAATAATTTCTTAAGCTGCCATGATACACCAAGAATGTAAAGACACAGACGAACACACCAGCTAACCCCTTTACTGTGAACTTCTTTTGTACTTCTTCCATTTTCCTCTTCCAAGTGCTGCTGCACTTCTAACTCTATCTTCTGCTATAGGATGCACAATAAAGTACAAATTTATAGATGAAATATGTAGTCTTGGAGACTGCTTGATGCTGAGATGCATCACTAATCCCTTTACAATGAACTTCTTTTATACTTCTTTCATTTTCCTCTTCCAAAAGGAAAAATAACAGAAAATTTGTACAAATATGTAGTCTTGGAGACTGTGAAAGTTAGTGTACTGAGTGGCTGTAAGAAGGAGATTAAGATGCTTGATACCGAGACACTGCGCTACCCGTTCATGACCCAAGTTCTCGTACAGTATACAATAACTACTTGTCAGAGAGCCCGTTGTAACTCCAAGCTGTTGGTAAACAAGTATGTTGGTAAGTGAGGAGAGGCTGCATTATGAAATGTTTCATATGAATGCGCAGGGTAATGTTCATTCAATGAGAAACAAAGCCAGACTGACTCAGAATGTGTGTGTGGGATGCTTTGTGTTGGTGCAGGCAGGGGGATACATTCTGCACGATGGACGAAAACCAAGGTGATGAACAAAAACTGGGACAATATTTTGACCAAAAAAGTCGTTGAAAACTGAATTCGACAAAAACCAGGGCAAACGAAAACCGAGGTTCCACTGTATCATCCTCATCATTATCCTCCTCATCCTCATCATCATACTCCTCCTCCTCCTCATCATCATCATCCTCCTCCTCATCATCCTCATCATCATCATCATCCTCATCCTCCTCCTCCTCCGCAGTAGTAAAAGTAGTCTGCCTGAAATGCCCTGGCATGATAGTGGCTTTCTTTGTACTTAACCCATTAACTGTCCAAACGTAGATCTACGTTGTTACCTCTAGCGCTCCAAACGTAGATCAATGTTTTATTTTTCCTGCCTCCAAATTTAGCATGATTGGCCTGAAATGCCTGGTCAGCATAGAATGGGTCTTAACACTTGGTGTGCGCAGTATTAACAAATCTGGGACCACTTACTACCTTGTGGGAGCACCAGTTCAACTGAGTGCTAGCTAGATCAAACAGCGTGGCAAACACCAGGGATTCACTGATGTCGTGTCGTATTAACACTCCCCTTTTAAGAGAAAAGTGATGCTGACCCTGAGTTTAGTGGCTTTGAGGTGGATGTGGCCACAAGTGGTTGAGGAAACATAAAAAAACCTCCATAATAACCCACGTGCAACATTTGTGCAACATCCTTTCAATTTTGGTACCACTGGTAGTGTCATCCTGCCAGAATGTCCTGTAACCTATGCCCTAAGTAAAGAGAAACAATTCTGGAATGTGTAATGCGTGTTTGGCAGGTTGGCTGGCCTGTTGGCTGGCTGGGTGGCTGGCTGATTAGCTGTCTCTATCTCCGTCTGTCTGTCTGTATCTATCTCTGTCTCTGTCTGTCTGTCTCTATCTCACAGGTACACATAAATACAATTATACATAATGTAAATTACCTAGGATAACCCCAAAAATCCAGACAAAGTGCTATATTGTGCTTGTAGACATAATGCATAATGAGCATGACTGGCAAGTAATACGCAGACATGAATACTCTGCATCTCTGCATTGTGTGTAATACCTGTTGTTTCACGAGTCGCTCTCTCTGAGACAGAAAGAGAGACAAGCAGACAGAGAAACAGAGAGACAAGCAGACAGAGAGACAGAAAGGCAGATAAGCAGAGACAGAGATAAACAAAAAGACAGACATGTTTATGTGTAACAGTGAAATCAAATAAAGCCAAGGCAGTGCACAGTCATCAAATGTCACTCCACTGCTACACTGTCAGCAGTGGAGTGACACTCGTCTTACACCATCCTTCAAGGAGTTTCATATATATTCTAGCATGTCCAAAACATTGCTGGGGCCTATAAATACTATGTATATATTTCTAGATAATAGTATGAGACTAAGGCAGGTGAAAATGTTCACCTATCATTGTGTTTGTGACTATTTAAGTACTATTTCAGTACCTAATATTAATGTCAGAACAAAGATTGGCTATGAAATCACAAGAACTACTACATTTTGTAATTATCAGTACATAAAAATTTTATAAACTAAAAAAAATGAGAAAAAAAAAAGGTATATTGGTAACACTTCTGCAAGCAGCAGCACTTCATGTTCCCATCAGGTGACCGACAAGTGCTGACTTTGTAGCTTTATATCTCTGTAAGTACTGACTCCACAGTTTTTTTTTTAGATTATTATACATAAAAAGTGTCCTCTATTTAAAAAAAGAAAAAAAAAAAAAATCAGAGCGCTGGGTGAGTGGTGGTCATGGTGGTCGCGGTGGGAGGTGGTGGCAGTTGTTGTGGAGGTGGTGGTGGTCGAGGTGGTTTCAGTTGTTATGGTGGTGGCAGCGGTTGTGGTGGTGGCAGTTGTTGTGGAGGTGGTGGTGGTCATGGTGGTTGCGGTGGGAGGTGGTGATGGTCGAGGTGGTTTTGGTTGTTATGGTGGTGGCAGCGGTTGTGGTGGTGGCAGTTGTTGTGGAGGTGGTGGTGGTCATGGTGGTCGTGGTGGGAGGTGGTCGTGGTGGGAGGTGGTGGTGGTCGAGGTGGTTTCGGTTGTTATGGTGGTGGGAGCGGTGGTGGTGGTGGGAGCGGTGGTGGTGGTGGCAGTTGTTGTGGAGGTGGTGGGTGGTGGTGGGTGGTGGCAGTGGTGGGTGGCGGTGGTGGTGGGTGGTGGTGGTGGATGGCAGTGGTGGGTGGTAATGGTGGGTGGCAGTGATGGGTGGTGGTGGTGGTGGTGGTGGTGGGTGGTAATAGGTGGTTGTAGTGGGTGCTGGTGGTGGTGGATGGCAGTGGTGGGTGGTAATGGTGGGTGGGGGTGGTGGGTGGTGGTGGTGGGTGGTAATGGGTGGTTGTAGTGGGTGGTGGTGGGTGGTGGTGGTGGTGGGTGGTGGTGGGTGGTGGTGGTGGGTGGTGGTGGTGGGTGGTGGTGGTGGGTGGTGGTGATGGTGGGTGGTGGTGGGGGGTGGTGGTGGGTGGTGGGGGGAGGTGGTGGTGGGTGGTGGTGGTGGTGGTGGGTAGTGGTGGTGGTGGGTGGTGGTGGGTGGTGGTGGTGGGTGGTGGTGGTGGTGGGTGGTGGTGGTGGTGGGTGGTGGTGGTGGGTGGTGGTGGTGGGTGGTGGTGGTGGGTGGTGGTGGGTGGTGAGTGGTGGTGGTGGGTTGTGGTGGTGGGTTGTGAGGGTTGTGGTGGTGGGTGGTGATGGTTGTGGTGGTGGGTGGTGAGGGTTGTGGTGGTGGGTGGTGAGGGTTGTGGTGGTGGGTGGTGATGGTTGTGTTGGGTGGTGGTGGGTGGTGATGTTTGAGGTGGTGGGTGGTGGTGGTAGGTATTGGTGGTGGTAGGTCTCGGTGGTGGGTGGTGGTGGTAGGTATCGGTGGTGGGTGGTGGTGGTTGTGGTGGTGGGTGGTGGTGGGTGGTTGTGGTGGTGGGTTGGTGGTGGTGGGTGGTGGTGGTGGTGGTGGTGGTGGTGGTGGTGGTGGTGGTGGTGGTGGGTGGTGGTGGTGGTGGTGGTGGTGGTGGTGGTGGTGTGGTGGTGGTGGTGATGGTGGTGGTGGGTGGTGGTGGGTGGTGGTGGTGGGTGGTGGTGGTGGGTGGTGGTGGTGGGTGGTGGTGGTGGGTGGTGGTGGTGGGTGGTGGGTGGTGGTGGTGGTGGGTGGTGGTGGTGGGTGGTGGGTGGTGGTGGGTGGTGGTGGTGGGTGGTGGTGGATGGTGGTGGTGGATGGTGGTGGTGGTGGATGGTGGTGGGTGGTGGTGGGTGGTGGTGGTGGTGGTGGATGGTGGTGGTGGTGGTGGGTGGTGGTGGTGGTGGGTGGTGGTGGTGGTGGGTGGTGGTGGGTGGTGGTGGTGGGTGGTGGTGGTGGGTGGTGGTGGTGGTGGTGGTGGTGGGTGGTGGTGGGTGGTGGTGGGTGGTGGTGGTAGTGGGTGGGTGTAGTGGGTGGTGGTGGTGGGTGGCAGTGATGGTGGGTGGTGGTGGTGGATGGCAGTGGTGGGTGGTGGTGGTGGTTGGTGGTAATGGGTGGCTGTAGTGGGTGGTAATGGGTGGTGGTGGGTGGTGGTGGGTGGTGGTGGTGGTGGATGGTGGTGGATGGTACTGGTGGGTGGTGGTGGTGGGTGGTGGTGGTGGTGGGTGGTGGTGGTGGGTGGTGGTGGTGGTGGGTGGTGGTGGTGGGTGGTGGTGGATGGAGGTGGTGGTGGTGGTGGTGGTGGCTGGTGGTGGGTGGTGGTGGTGGGTGGTGGTGGTGGGTGGTGGTGGTGGTGGTGGTTGTGGTGGTGGGTGGTGGTGGGTGGTGGTGTTGGTGGTGGTGCTGGTGGGTGGTGGTGGTGGTTGTGGTGGTGGGTGGTGGTGGTGGGTGGTGGTGGTGGGTGGTGGTGGTGATGGATGGTGGTGGTGGGTGGTGGTGGGTGGTGGTGGTGGTTGTGGTGGTGGTTGTGGTATTGGGTGGTGATGGTTGTGGTGTATGGGTGGTGGTGGTGGTGGTGCATGGGTGGTGGTGGTGCATGGGTGGTGGTGGTGGTGCATGGGTGGTGGTGGTGCATGGGTGGTGGTGGTGCATGGGTGGTGGTGGTGCATGGGTGGTGGTGGTGGTGATGGTGGTGATGGTGGTGCATGGGTGGTGGTGGTGGTGATGGTGGTGATGGTGGTGGGTGGTGGTGGGTGGTGGTGGTGGGTGGTAGTGGTGGTGGTGGTGGTGGTGGGTGGAGGTAGTGGGTGGTGGTGGTGGTGGTGGGTGGTGGTGGTGGGTGGTGGTGGTGGGTGGTGGTGGTGGGTGGTGGTGGGTGGTGGTGGGTGGAGGTGGTGGGTGGTGGTGGTGGGTGGTGGTGGTTGTGGTGGTGGTGGTTGTGGTGGTGGTGGTTGTGGTGGTGGTGGTGGTTGTGGTGGTTGTGGTGGTGGTGGTTGTGGTGGTGGTGGTTGTGGTAGTGGGTGGTGGTAGTTGTGGTGGTGGGTGGTGGTGGTCATGGTGATTTTAATACAGCCTCTCCTCACTTAATGACGGAGTTCCATTCCTAAGACCATGTCTGTAAAAGAATTCATCACTAAGTGAGGAGCATACTATAATGGTAGTGGGTTTATGTCAACCATCTCTGATATTCTTTTAGTGTCACCTTTGCACCATTTATAACATTTTTGGTATATTTTTAAATGTTTATACAGTAGTGTACTGTATACAGTCTCTCCTCACTTAACGACGTACTCATTTAATGACCGCTCGAGCTTACGACCAGCTCTCTGACCAGTATGTATACCTAAGTAATGTATAGTAGAGCTGAGTTCCTTGATTCTGTTTATTACAGTATACAGTACACTACTACATAAACATTTAAAAATATACTAAAAATATTAAGTGGTTCAAAGGTGGCATTAAAACAATATCAAAGATGGCTGACACAAACCCACTACCAGTATAGTATGCTCCTTGCTTAATGACAAATTTGTTTACCGACCTATGCTCGGAACAGAACTCCATCGTTAAGTGAGGAGAGACTGTATTATAATACAAACAGAAAAGAGGAAATCAGCTCTAATATACATTATTTAGGTATGCATACTGGTCAGAGCCCATCATACGTCTGAGTCATTGGTAATCAAGTATGTCGCTAAGTGAGGAGAGGCTGTATATTAAAATCAACACTTGGTATGTTACAAAGTGGGAGGAGGTTACTGCACACAAAGGAGAACTGATGAGCATTAGTGCTTGAGACATTTCATACACGTTTGATATGAATACTATATGTATCCAGTGCCACCTCAGCCACCTCCCCCCACACCATTGCCAGAATAGTTGCTGATTCCCTGTATATGTATATGTTATCTGAGTATCATAGTACCATCCATTTGTTTTACATAGTTGACCCCTTGCTAGGCTCAGTGACTAGCTTGTGTGATGTCACGTTATGCCGCAACGGAGCGCTGCGCTTCCGGTCTCCTCCTCACTTCACCCTTAGGTCTATGACAAGGCAACACGGCAAGGCTGGGCTTCCCTCTCACACTCTGCTTATATAAGTGTTACCATCCACAAGTGTGTTTAACTCCAACCATCATATCTCCACGAACCCTCCCAACAAATGGTGCCAACAGTGAGCGCGTAAATTTGATATTTACAGTAGGGCCCCACTTATACGGCGGGTTAAGTTCCAGACTGTTGCCGGAAAGCAGACATCGCCGCAAGGCAGAACACCATTTTTTCCATTTATAAATGCATATAAATGCCAGACAACAAGTTTACACTAAATTTTATTAAGTTAGTAATAGAACTAGGCATTAAAAACACACAAAGTAAAATACATTCACAGTACATTCATTACTTATCTTAAAGTATTTGTAATCTTAATGAAGGGAGGGAGGTGAGTAGTACTTATTTGTAGGAAGTCAGGTGTAGGTAGCTCTGGCTCCCCGTCTCATATTTAACCTTTTCAGGGTCCCCAGGCCCTCTCCCAGACTTGTTCTCAGGGTTGCCCAAATTTAAAAAAAAAAAAATAATTTTTTCTTATGAAAAGATAGAGAATCTTTTCCTGATCATAATGTCACCAAAAGTATGAAATTTGATGGAAAATTACGGAATTTTGCTCTTGCGAAGTTAGCGGTCTCGACGATGTTTGCCCACTTTGAGCCCTATTTTCGGCCAATTCCAGTGTTCTAGTCGACAAAAATCATAACTATTTCGATAGAACTCCATTTTTTCTATCAAATGAGTACAAGAAACCACCCATTTACCGATTTCAACTATCCAATAAAGTGGTCAGAATTTAGCAATTTTGCCAATCTCACACAAATTTCAAAAGATGCCAATTTCCGAATAGGGTCCAGAATAAACAAAAAAGACATTCCTGGCACTAAAATAACATTTCCTCTGTTCATTAGTCACGTCCCCATGCCCCTCTTACATTTTTTTGCTTTCCACTTTGAATTTTTATTCTCACAAAAAATAGATTTACTGTTATGCAGACTACTGCATTAGTGTAGAAATGGTATAAATAATATCAGCGCACTTGTGAAAGAATATTAGACTCACCAGTTGACGTGTATTGGACGCTTAGCATAATTTGTTTACTTTGAACCTTGGTAAAAATCGAACATTTCTGCTACATTGAGCTCAATTTCAAGTTATTTTTCATTGTAAAACCAGTCAAAATCATCTCAATTTCTGTACTATGTCTTCCATTCTATAAAATGAGACCAGGAAAACTAAAATACAACAATAAATACCATACGAAAATACAGTGCAAAGTCGCTGTTTTAATCCAAAAACACGGTCAAAGTTTTTTTTTCTCATTACGCACTGTGTGCTGCAGGATTTTTTTTATACTGCGCACACTGACCACATAGACCAATTCTTTCATATGTAGGCCTACCAGCTTTCTCTCAGTAGATTTGAGGGCGCTAGAATTTAGGCGTACTAGTACGTCAAAAACCCTGGTGCGTAAGCCATACCAGTACGTCCGAAACCCTGAAAGGGTTAACATACAATATTTAAAACATCCCAGAGAGTTACACTACACATACAGAACACTCACTATTTACCCTAAAATATGTGTAGTTTTAATATAGGAAGAGAGGTGAGTAGTATTTATTTGTAGGAAGTCAGTGTAGGTAGCCGGTAGGTGTAGCCCGCCTGGGCTACACCTACCGGCTACCTACACTGTGGCCCAGGGCCATATTATTAACATCAACATACCTTGTTCACTGAATTTAATCGTTTCTAACAACTACCTTTACATGCCATCATAAATGAAGGGAGAAGTAATGAATAAGTCATGCCGAATATTGTAAACAAAAGCGGAGTGGGGGAGTGGCTGGGCCAAACGCAGATTCATACATGTTTTTTCTGATGGCTGAGCAGAGAAAACGTAATGTTGTCCCTCCACCCGGCTACCACACAGCTCCACAAGTATTATCAAAGCACATGTAAAATATGCAATAAATGCCAGACAACAAGTTTACACTAACTTATATTAAGTTAGCAATAGAAACAGGCATTAACCCTTTGACTGTTTCAGTCGTATATATACGTCTTACAAGCCACCGTTTTTGACGTATATATACTCATAAATTCTAGCGGCTTCAAATCAAGCAGGAGAAAGCTAGTAGGCTCACATGTAAGAGAATGGGTCTGTGTGGTCAGTGTGCACCATATAAAAAAATCCTGCAGCACGCAGTGCATAATGAGAAAACAAAAACTCCGACCATTTTTTTTAATTAAAATGCTGACCTTGTGGTCTATTTTCATATAGTATTTATTTTTGTATTTTATTTTCTTGGTCTCATTTGATAGAATGGAAAACATATTATAGAAATAGAGGTGATTTTAATTGGTTTTACTATGAAAAGAACCTTGAAATGGAGCTAAAAGTAGAGGAAATGTTTGATTTTTGCCGATGTTCAAAAGTAAACAATTGATGTCATTGTCCAATAAATGTCCAACTAGCCATTCTAATATGCAGTCATGAATGGGTTGGCATTATTTATACAATTATTACAATATTGCAGTAGTCTGCATAGCAATAAATATTCTATTTTTTGTTTGAATAAAAATTCAAAATAGAAAGCAAGAGTAATATCAGAGGGGCCTGGAGACATGACTGATGAACAAAGAAAATGTTATTTTAGAGCCAGGAATGTCTGCATTGCTCATTCTGGACCCTATTTTGAAATTGTCATACTTTTTATTTTTTGTGAAATTGGCCAAATTGCAAATTTCTGATCATGTTATTGGGTAGTTGAAATCGGTAAATGGGTAGTTTCTTGTACTCAATCGATAGAAAAAAATGGAGTTCTAAAGAAATAGCTATGAGTTTGGTCAACTGGAACAATGAAATTAGCTGAAAATAGGGCTCAAAGTGGGCGAAAGTGCCGATTCGTAAATATTGCCAAGGTTGCTATCTTCGGAAGAGCATAATTTTGTCAGTTCTCCATCAAATTTCATTCTTTTGGTGTCATTACAATCTGGAAAAGATCCTCTACCATTTCACAAGAATTTTTTTTTTTTTTGGGGGGGAGGGGGGGGATTTTGTGACACCAGGAGACACCTCAGGATTTGGGGTTGCGACAGTCAAGGGGTTAAAGACACAATAAAGGGTAAGATACACACTGATTACACTTATTACTTACCTTAAAATATTAATATTGTGTGAGAGTTGAGTGACAGGGTGTTTATTGAATAAAATCAGAATGGCACACCATCATCCTCTAACTTGGCACTTAAAGCAAGAGGCTTGAAATTTTGGAAAGTTTCCTGACATAATAGATGTGGTCACAGAGAATGTAAACAAACCGGGTGGGGCGCGCCATATTTGAAAGACCGCTTGCCATATAGCAGATTTTGGTCATAATTTGACATTGCCGTATTAGCAGAACACCGTAAAGCGGGGCCCTACTGTACGCAGATGTACAGAGATTAACTTCTGTCAGCCGACGATGGACATTATGTCCACTGCATGCTAGCCTAGCAGCCAGCTACCCAAAGCAAGCGTCTACCAGCCTGTCTGCTTCCTGCTTACTGGTCAGTCTTTGTATCTTAGTGTTTTACAGTGGACCCCCGCATACTGTACGCATCGCATACCGTTCAATCCGCATACCGCTCGCTTTTATCGCAAAAATTTTGCCTCGCATACCGCCCAAAAACCCGCTCACCGCTCTTCGTCCGAGACGCGTCCAATGTGCGCCCTTAGCCAGCCTCACATGTGCCGCCGGTAGCATTGTTTACCAGCCAGCCTCCGCGGTAACATCCAAGCATACAATCGGAACATTTCGTATTATTACAGTGTTTTTGGTGATTTTTTCTGGAAAATAAGTGACCATGGGCCCCAAGAAAGCTTCTAGTGCCAACCCTACAGCAATAAGGGTGAGAATTACTATAGAGATGAAGAAAAAGATCATTGATAAGTATGAAAGTGGAGTGCGTGTCTCCGAGCTGGCCAGGTTGTATAATAAACCCCAATCAACCATCGCTACTATTGGTGGTACAGCTGCTGCTGCTGTTGTACCACCGTCAGCTGCTGCTGCTGCTGTAGTACTGTCTGCTGCTGCTGTAGCATCGTCTGCTGCTGCTGTAGCATCGTCTGCTGCTGCTGTAGCACTGTCAGCTGCTGCTGCTGTTGTACCACCGTCAGCTGCTGCTGCTGCTGCTGTAGTACCGTCTGCTGCTGCTGTAGTACCGTCTGCTGCTGCTGTAGCATCGTCTGCTGCTGCTGTAGCATCGTCTGCTGCTGCTGTAGCACTGTCAGCTGCTGCTGCTGTTGTACCACCGTCAGCTGCTGCTGCTGTAGTACCGTCTGCTGCTGCTGTAGTACCGTCTGCTGCTGCTGTAGTACCGTCTGCTGCTGCTGTAGCATCGTCTGCTGCTGCTGTATCACTGTCAGCTGCTGCTGCTGCTGCTGCTGTAGCACCGTTGTTGGTGTGGCTTATTGAGAATACCAAGAAACAATTAACCCCAGAGGATTTGCCACCCAGGATAACCCAAAAAAGTCAGTGTCATCGAAGACTGTCTAACTTATTTCCATTGGGGTCCTTAATCTTGTCTCCCAGGATGCAACCCACACCAGTCGACTAACACCCAGGTGAACAGGGAAAAATGCCTGGAACTAGTGCTCATATTGGTGAATTTAAAGCCAGCAAAGGTTGGTTTGAGAGATTTAAGAATCGTAGTGGCATACACAGTGTGATAAGGCCTGTTCTGGAAGAAAATGCCAAACAGGACCTACAGTACTCAGGAGGAAAAGGCACTCCCAGGACAGTGTCTCATCAGTCATTGCTGCATCTTCAATAAAGGTAAGTGTCATTTATTCTTAATTTAGTAGAGTAGTACATGCACAATATATATTGTGCATGTACTACTCTACTATTGTGCATGTATCCTTCTCTTTGTGTGTAGGAAAATGTATATTTCATGTAGTAAAAATTTTTTTTTCATACTTTTGGGTGTCTTGCACGGATTAATTTGATTTCCATTATTTCTTATGGGGAAAATTCATTCGCATACCGATCATTTCGCATAACAATCAGCCCTCTTGCACGGATTAAAGTCGCTATGCGGGGGTCCACTGTATTTGCTTATTTGCATTACTTCCGAGGGGTTGACCCGGGTTTGCAAATTAAGCCAAGCTGCCAAGCCAGTCTGTGGGGAGGAGTCAAGCCCTACACCATCCAGCCTGTCTTAAGTACCAGCCTTGCCTGCTAGCCAGCTTTCCACCCCTGCTGTGCTCACTGTTACAAGTTCTCAAGCCAGTCTGTGTGACAGATTAAGCCAAGCAAGCCAGCCAACTAACCCAGGTGACTAACTCAGTACTCAAGCAAGCCACGTGAGTTCCAGCCTTCACCATCGCTTGTGCTTCTAGTTCTAGCCATCCTGAGTGTTTATACCATCCCTGTGGTGTTGTGGTATTTTGTGGGTTTTTAAGCCAGCTTGGCTTAGAATATTCTCGTGCCTAGTGTCGGTGTACCCAGAGCACGTGGGTTACGCCGTTTATCCAGTAGGCCTAGCCACAATGCAGCGTCCTAGTGCGCTGCCTCAGCCACCCACACCTTCCCACTACCATTGTTTTTCATCCTTATATTGGGTCCTAGCACCTTATTTTACAGCTCACATAGCAGGTCAAGACACAAGATTGTTTCATCGTACCTGTGCGCCATTGAGAAAAGCCTTGCTATATGAGTTCCTCGAGTTTAAGCATAAAAACTTCGAGAAATTGCCGAGTAGTGGAGAGTCGCCGCCAGCCACGAGACTCCACACCCACCAACTCTTCTCCACCTGTTTCCTCTTCACCATCAACGTATAGAGACATTTGCGAGTGTTGAGACTTTTTTGTTCTCAGTGATTTCTTAGTGACATTTCATTTTCAGTGATTTCTTAGTGATATTCAGTGACTCTTGATTACATTCTGTTGCAATATTTTTCTTTCTTTCTTCAATGTTTAAATTTTCGTGCTTTATTTTTGTCTGCTGTGTTGTGTTCCTTTTTTTTATATACTTGAAGTAAGCACTTTTCCATTTTTCTCTGTTGTGTGCAGTATAAACTTGTATTTACATTTCACAATTATCGTGTGTTCACAGTACTGTGTTCCTTGTCCAGTAAGTTATGAAAGTAACTGTTATCTTATATTCTGCATCACAACTCAGTGTTGTCTCAGTTATTTTTTATTTCCCAGCATTTGTGTATTCTTGCTGATTTTTTTTTTATTAATTCACTTCCCATTTTACTATGTGTTGAACATTCTTTTGTGTTAATTCTTTTTATTTAGCCAGTGTCTAATTTGTTTTATCTCCACAGACAATAGTGTTATTATTTTGTTTGAAGCAAGACAATTATTTCCAATTTTTGTCAACACAAGACCTTATTGCAAGAAAATTATCATAGTATTGTGCATATATTGATGTGTTGTGTTCCTGCCTCATTATAAGTGTTAACTTACATACCCTCGCTGTACACCCAACAACAACCCCCCTGGTCACAACCCCACCCATACCACGTGCCTCTATAAATCCCCCACGGCCACACACCTTCACACACACCAATCCAATCAGCAACCTCCACCCACACAACTCCCCCTCAGCTACATATCTTCACCCATATCATCCATCCATATCATCTACCCATACAATCATCCCCCATGGCCACATGCTCACACCTATACCCATTCCCTCACAAGGCCACATATCCCCTATGATCTCACCCGTACAATTTACCTGACCTTTTACCCTAACATGCCATCCACATACTTCATCACTTAGTTACCCACCATGCTCATTACCATCAGCTGCATAATTGCTCACCAAATCACCCATCATCCAATCACCACCCACACCAGGCCAGTGACAAGCACACCTTTCACCCACACCACTCTCCCATAGCTTCCAGCCCACACGGCCCTACACCTCACTCATGTTTTCACTCACCATTTCCCCATAACTTCTAGCCTAGCCCCCACAGCCCAACACCCACACCTTACTCATGTTTTCACAACCCACACACCCAAACATGCCATCTACACTCCTAGTCATGTAGACACAAGGCACCCTAATTACTGCCCACACCATTTGTGCATACACACTCACTCAGTCACTCATCACCCACACTACCACCCACACTGGGCCACCAACATTGCCATCCACATGGTCACCATCACACCACCTCGTTGTTTCCAGCCTCCATCCCTACACCCCTCCAAAACTCAATATCATAGGTATGTATATAAATGAAAAACATACGTAGTGTTCGCTACCATCTGCAGTTTTCAGTAGCTGTAGTAGAGCTAGGAATGTATTGCCTGCAGATATGGGGGTTCTACTGTATAATACAGTGGACCCTCGGATATTGGCTGTTCCAGATATCAGCCAATTTGGATTTTGGCTGCTTTTTTGGCCGAAATTCTATCCTGGATTTCAGCCGGCAACTCGGAAATCGGTCGTATTGGACTCCGCCGCATTCGTGAGTCAGTCTGGCTGTGTCTCTGAGTGAGTGAACAAGATTCCGCATATTCATCCAAACATTTTGTTATAATCCATTGTTTTTTGTGGTTGTTTATTGAGTGCAACTGCGAAATAAGCCACCATGGGCCCAAAGAAAGTTCCTAGTGCCAGCCCTTTGGTAAAGAAAATGAGAAACACGAGAGAATTCAAGAAGGAAATTGTAGAAAAGTACGAGAGTGGTGTACGTGTCCTGGAGCTTGCCAGGATGTATGGGAAATTCAAATCAACAATCACTTCCATCCTGGCAAAAAACGCAGAAATCAAAGAAGCTAATGTTGCGAGAGGGGTAAATATGCTAACGAAACAAAGATCACCAATAATTGAAGATGTGGAGAAGTTATTTTGGTGTGGATCAACGATAAACAATTAGTGGGAGTTTGTGTTGTGGAGTCGATCATTTGTGAAAAGTCAAGGAAGTGGCATGAGGATCTTGTAAAGAAAATGCGTGGAACGAGTGCTGCTGTTAGTGAATTTGAGGTCAGCAAAGGCTGGTTTGAGAGATTTAAGAAGCATAGTGGCATACACAGTGTTTTAAGGCATGGCAAGGCTGCAAGTTCAGACAAATGTGTGGCTGAAGAATTTGTGCATGAATTCAAAGAGTACGTAGAGGCTGAAGGATTCCTCCCCCAACAAGTGTTCAATTGTGATGAAACAGGCCTCTTTTGGAAGAAAATGCCAAAGAGGACCTACATCATGCAGGAGGAAAAGGCACTGCCAGGACACAAGCCTATGAAGGATAGGTTTACTCTTTTGTTCTATGGTAATACTAGTGGGGATTTCTAAGTGAAGCCTTTATTGGTGTATCACTCTGAAAATCCAAGTGTTCAAGAAAAACAATGTCATCAAGAGTAAATTGTGTGTGATGTGGAAAGCTAATAATAAGGCATGGGTCACAAGGCAAATTTTCATTTCTCAGCATAGTTGCTGATCCCCTACATGTGTTGTATAGCTTATCTGAGTATCATAGTACCATCCTTATGTTTTATATAGACGATCCCTTACTAGGCCTAGTGACTGTTTGTGTGACGTCACGTGATGCGCATGTGTACGTGAGTACCTCTAACTTCCTCAGTTCACGCATAGGTCTACCAGGCAACACACGGCAGGTTGGGCTCCCTTACCACAGTCTGACAATATATTGTTAGACTGTGGTAGGGAAGCCCAACCTGCCGTGTGTTGCCTGATAGACCTATGCGTGGACTGAGGAAGTTGCAGAGGTACTCACGTACACATGCGCATCACGTGACGTCACACAAACAGTCACTAGGTCTAGTAAGGGATCGTTTATATAAAACATGTGGATGGTACTATGATACTCAGATAAGCTATACAACACATGTAGGGGATCAGCAACTATGCTGACACATTGACTGTGTCCATGAAGTGTTTGGCCCGAGTGTGAAAAAATACCTCCAAGAAAATAAATTGCCACTCAAGTGCCTCCTGGTACTGGACAATGCTCCTGCTCATCCTTCAAACTTGGTAGACCAACTGTCTGTGGAGTTAAGTTTTATAACAGTGAAGTTCTTGCATCCTAACACCACTCCTCTTATCCAGCCCATGGACCAGGTCATTTCTAACTTCGAAAAACTCTACACAAAAGCAATGTTTCAAAAGTACTTTGAAGTGACCTAGGACACTGACTTGACCCTAAGAGAGTTCTGGAGGAATCACTTCAATATCCTCCACTGCATAAGCTTTATAGGTAAGGCTTGGCAGGGAGTGACTTCCAGGACTTTGAACTCTGCTTGGAGAAAATTGTGGCCAGAATATGTCCAAAAGAAGGATTTTGAAGAGTCTGAGGCTGACCCTGCCGACCATCTGCCTATTGTGGAATGTATTGTGGCTTTGGGGAAGCCCATGGGGCTGGATGTGAGTGGCCAAGATGTGGAAGAGTTGGTGGAGGACCACAGGAAAGAACTAACCACTGAAGAGTTGCAAGACCTTCATCTGCAACAGTGTTACGTGCCCCTACTTCACTCCATTATATACAAAAATAAAAGTCCTGGTTAAAATAAGTTCTGTAATAATATATCGCGAACCACTTTATTACTAGCTAGATAAAGCAGGTTCGACTATATATTATTATCGGGTACAGTATGAATCATCAAAAGTACTCTCATTGTATTATATTGTATTATATTATATTATTATTAGGTTAGGTATTACGAATGTGTAACCACTACTGTAGTGACCAATTGGTGGTTCTAGAATTGACGCCACGCGTCGCCTTCTGGCAGAGCTGAAGTCATACTATGGAGTAGTTGAGTGAGTCAGTCAGCTCCTAGCTCTGACTCGGTACGGGTCTTCAACCCAAAGCTACTAGCTTAAACTAAAATTTTAAACCAAGTCTATTGTCTTGCCTTTGCCATTAGTTTCCTGAAGTCTGGTAATTCATGTCACTTATGAAAGATAACTATTTCGTTACCTTAGACCTTTCTAAAAGAGTTAAATGGTGAGATTAGTAGATTATTAATTGAAATTATTATATCATACTCTGTTAATGAGAATTTGAACATAAGATTGGGTTCCTTGCTGTATAGTATTTCCTTTATAATTGCTTGTGGTTATTTTAATTCACTAACCAAATACCAGTGAAACTAAATGATTGGTAATAAAATAAAACTAACAAAAAAAATGGAGTTATTTGTCCCCCTATTGTTATTGTGAAGATTAAGTCGTAACAAACAGCAACAGACCACAGCTGATGAAATTGCTTCAAAGGAGGAGGAATGAGAGGGGAGAGTGTGCCTTCTTCAGTGATTAAGGACGTGTGTGCAAAGTGGAGCGAGTTCCAAAGTTTTGTGGAGAAATATCACCCTGACCAAACTCAAACATGCCATATCTGCAACATGTTCAGTGACAAAACCTTGTCCCACTTCAGGCAAATCTTAAAGAGACGCCAAAAACAGACCTCTCTGAACAGTTTTTTTTTCGTGCGACAGGGGTGCAGTGACTCTCAAGCTGGTCCTAGTGCCAGTAAAACACAAAGAAGGGAAGTAACCCAGAGAGGGCTTTGATACCTGAAGTCCTTATGGAGAAGGATTCCCCTTCCAAACAATAAACTCTCCTCCCTCTCCCCTCCTTGCCTTCTACCATATGCCAATAAGAGTCTTCAATAAAGGTATGTAATGTTCATTTATTAGTAAAATAAGTGCTCTATATTTCTTTCTCACTGTTCTGCATATGTAAAAAATGTATTTTTTGTTAATATTTTTGGGTGTCTGGAATGGATTGATTGTATTTGCATTAATTCTAATGGGAAATATTATTTCGGTTTTCGGCCTTTTCGGGATTAGGCTGAACTTCTGGAATGAATTACGGCCGATAATCAAGAGTCCACTGTACTCATATTACAGCATACATATTTATCTGAGTGCCCCTCAAATATTTGTACTTTTTAACATCTTTCTTTCAACAAACCAGCCGTATCCCACAGAGGCAGAGTGGCTCAAAAAGAAAAACAAAAGTTTCTCTTTTTAAATTTAGTAATTTATACAGGAGAAGGGGTTACTAGCCCCTTGCTTCTAGCATTTTAGTCACCTCTTACAACACGCATAGCTTACGGAGGAAGAATTCTGTTCCACTTCCCCATGGAGATAAGAGGAAATAAACAAGAACAAGAACTAGTAAGAAAACAGAAGAAAACCCAGAGGGGTGTGTATATATATGCTTGTACATGTATGTGTAGTGTGACCTAAGTGTAAGTAGAAGTAGCAAGATGTACCTGAAACCTTGCATGTTTATGAGACAGAAAAATGGACACCAGCAATCCTACCATCATGTAAAACAATTACAGGCTTTCATTTTACACTCACTAGGTAGGACGGTAGTACCTCCCTGGGCAGTTGCTGTCTACCAACCTACTACCTAGAACTTTTTAACATATTGATAATTTTTCCACCAAGGAATGGACACCTACCTACCTACATACCTACCTCCATTGTGTCAGTATTTTATACCATTTATATCCAGTTAGTCATCCTGTTCTTATTACCTCTGTGTGTGTATATGAGAGAGAGAGAGAGACAGAGAGAGAGACAGAGAGAGAGACAGAATGGGACAGGATGGGACCACCTCTACTAGTAGTCAAGAGAAGGCAGACCTCTTTGCTGAACACTTTGCTACCAAAATGCAAGTTCCTGATCCAGCAAGGGACCCTCCTTGGCTAGCTGCAAGAACTGTGTCAAAACTGTCAGTGGTGACAATAAGGCAGGAGGAGGTGCATTTCCTTCTTAAATCACTTGACCAAGAAAAGGCTGTGGGCCCAGACAAGTTGAGCCCAAGATTGTTGAGAAGATGTGCAGACCAGCTAGCAGCACCTCTAACTCGCATCTTTCAGCACTGCCTAGTACAGTGTAAATGGCCCTCTCCATGGAAAGAGGCAAATGTAGTCCCTGTTCACAAAAAGAAGAGCAGAGCAGAAATCAGCAACTACAGACCAGTGTCACTCCTGTCAATCACTGGTAAGATCCTTGAGACAATAATCTCAAGACAAATGACAGATTTTTTTGAGTACCACTCACTACTTTGTGATCGTCAATATGGCTTCAGGAAAGGTTACTCTGCTGCTGATCTGTTGTTAAACCTCTCCACTAAGTGGCACCAGTCACTGGATGAATCCAAAGTCAGCTGTGTGGTAGCACTGGACATTGCTGGCGCTTTCGACCGGGTGTGGCACCAGGGCCTCTTAGCAAAACTTCAAGCACTGGGAATTGCAGGCTCTACGCTATGTCTCCTCAGTGATTACCTTCATGGTAGATCTCTAAGTGTAGTCCTCAATGGAACGGAATCAGCAAGGCATCCTATTGGGGCAAGCGTTCCCCAAGAGCGTGCTGGGTCCACTGTTATGGAATGTCTACTTCAACGACCTTCTTCATCTCATCCCAGAATCACATGCATATGCAGACGACTGTACACTGACATTCACTTATCCAAGAGAAGAAATGCCAGCTGCTCTAAGCTTACATCAATCACCAGCTGAGAGCTATATCAGCTTGGGGAAATAGATGGCAAGTAACATTTGCACCTGAGAAAACTCAAATGATGATCGTCTCTAGGCACCATGATGGTAATCCTGGTGCAGTAGTGAGATGAATGGGAGGATGTTGGCACCTGGAGAAGAAGTTGATATCCTTGGGGTGAAATTTGACTCCAAACTAACCATGAAGAACCATGTTGTAAATCTTGCAAACAAGGCAGCCAGGAAGCTTACAGCACTTTGCCGTATCTCGCATCTGCTTGACAGTAGGGG